>NW_003852404.1:14971144-14991299 GCF_000181295.1 Otolemur garnettii | reverse complement strand
GCCGAGCCGTATTATCCTATTTTCAATCTTCGTTTTACACAATGAGGGCTATGAGGCATGAAAATCTAAGGAACTGTCTAAAGCTGCTTGGCCCGGAAGTAAAGATGGAGGACATTTCCAGAGGGAAGCGGGCACTACCTTGCCACTCCCTGAAGGAGAGAGGGCCCAGCATGTTGAGAGTAAGTGAAGAGAATAATACCAGGAGAGCAAAACGGGTGAACAAATTATGGGAGAAGAGGTAAATGTTCAGAAGATAGAAGTAATCCAGTTTACTGAAGCCAATTCAAGGATTTATTAAAACTGTTTGGATACATTAAACGTTTTGGAAAGATGAGCCCTTGTACTCAATTATGGAAATATTAGTGGGAACAGGAGGCCAATCTGGACTTTGACTCTTGTGTAGATCTGCGGGAGCCGTTGTTCGGGTAGGAAAATAACATGGTTAAAGTTTCATTTGGTTTACTGCCAATGTGTAGGATGGACCAGAGGACAAAGGGGAGGGGAGTGAGTGAACGTGACACGCGTTTCTGTGGAGGGATTAATGGGTCTTACGATACATTCAAGTTGAGAAATTGGGAGGTGACACATGAAGTTTAAAGTCCATTTAACTAAAAGGTTGTCTCTTAGTAGAAATACAGAAGTAAATATGAAAAACTATACCTATTTTAAGCATTTGGAAAATTGTTTTCAAAAATTAAATGTTAAGTTTTCTACATCTATGGTACAGCTAGCTAAAAAGAATTGTGATGAGTTTGAAAATGCAAACTTAATAATTTTTATAAGTTCTTCTGAATCATTTCTCCACCTTTATTTCATAGCTGTCTTTTGCTCTTTCTTTCGTTCCCATTAGTAATTTAAATAGTGTTATTATTATGTATGTTTGGAATTTTGGGTGAAATCTCAAAAGCATGTAGGTAAAATTTGTTCTTATATAGTCTTCATTTAAATAATTTTCTCTCCTTTATCCATAGCTTTTCTTTTTCTTTTTCTTTTTATTCCTGGTAGTCTAAATCAAAAAACAAACCAAACCAAAATAACCAAAAAAGAAATCTAATGGGTGGGGAGAAAAGAACTTTAATAACTTAAAACAAAACTGATTTTTTTTTGGGGGGGGTGTGAATATAGAGAGTTGAGTTTTTATTTTTTTTATTAGTGTTTGAAGAAGGAAAAAGAACCTCATATTTTTGAGCTCCTGTCTCTGTGCCAGGGACCTGTGCTGCACATTTTCTCTCATTATCTCATTTAATCCTGGTAAGATCACATTTTAGAGATGATGCTCCTGAGACTGAGAGTAACTGACTGACCTCAACCTTTTAAATAGGTTCTATGGGCTGATACCCATATTTATAGCCAGAGATCATCAAGCACATTTGAGATACCATGAAGGCTTTTTGCAGTGTGTTTTTGACGCATCTTAACCTTGTTACATTAGGAAGAAGAGGGTGATGGGGTATAATGTGGTCGACTCACACATGATTTTCTCAGCTCCTTACTTTTTAAGTGCTGAAGAGCAAACGTTCTCACCATTAAGAGAAAGCCTAAGGAACCCGTGAAGACATCAAGAAAAATGTGGGGAGAAAATCAACTCTAGTACCTTCCTTTAGTCCAAGTATTTGTTTAGCAGCTGAAGGACGTGTTAATTACCAGTACAGTGTGCATCTGGCAAAATTGAGAGTGCACAGGAAGAAATCTGGAAGGCATTTTGCATTTGCATTTTTTTGTTCATTTGTTTACTTCATTTTTATTTTTTAAAAGCTGCACTGTGGATCATGGTTTGCCTTATAAAGCTAAGACCCTTCAGGCCTTGTATCTTGAAGGAAGATGCAGAAGCTAGGTACAAATACCTTTAGAGGATTAACCATGCTAGGATTTTAATTAGATTTTTATTAATTTTGTTAGCACTTTGTTCCAAATTTCTGCAAGTTTTTAATGTTTGCCTTCTAATCCTGTCTTTTTCTGTAGACTACAATTATTTTTTACTGCAAAATTTTGCAGACACCAGACATTTTCACAGATGCAAATATGTTATTACAGCAGAAATGCGTATCCCTCGTAGTAAAATAAGCCAATCTTGTATGGCTTAAATCTATGTTATAAGATGGGCAGGTCCCAATGTATTACTTTAAATATTAGTGAGAACACTGGTAGACATTTTTTCTATAGCTATCACTTATTTATTCTCAATGAGTTTTCTAGTACTTCTGATACTAGGCTTTCTGATTAATTTTATTGTCCCACTTAATTTTTTTCTGATTATTATTCTCTACCAATCACAGATATTGAACATATTGCCCAAGCAGAGCCTTGCATTTTTATGATCTAGTAGTAACTTTGTAAGTGTCATGCAAGGCAGAAATACTGAACACAGTTTAAGTGAAGATTAAAACATACGGGGCAATGCCTGTGGCTTAGGGTGTAGGGTGCTGGCCCCATATACTGAGGGTGGTGGGTTAAAGTCTGGCCACAGCCAAAACTGCAAAAAAATTATATATGTATATATTATTATACATGCCGCATAATTTGTCAAAATACTGTTCTGTGATATTTACATGCTTTTAGTTTTTTAAATTTATTTACTTAAGGTAAACTACTTCTTTCTTCTATATACCAACTGAAATTAAACCATTTTTCTCATCCTATTTATTCTTTTCTCCACCCTTTAGCATAGAATAACTGGTTCACACCACCTATTGCCGATTGTATACCAATACTTTCCACCAGACAGAACTTTTGAATTATCTAAAGCTAACAATTATGATATAATAATTTTGTATGTATCATATGTACACATTTACACGTGTATATACATACAGAGCACTGTGAGACGCGTTAACTGACAGCAGTCATCTTCAGTCAACTTTAATTTTACTATTTGAATTCCTCAAACTATTCTCATTGGAATATGGGAAAAATGAACCTCAAACTGGCGAAATTCATTGGTCAAGAAGTCTTATAAAGTGGTGTGGCCAGGATGTGATATAAATATTTTACTCTAGATAACACTACATTTTCCTATTATAATGTCTCTAATTTTACCTAAATGTTTCTTTTATTCAAACCCATGAAACAATTATCCGAGATTTCTTTTTGGTACTGTACATATTTTATATGGTGATAGTCTTCAAAGTTACTTTTGGTCTCTTTTTAGGATGCCATTAATTAGAGGTCTACCTTCCATTTAAATTACTTGGGAGTTCCTGACCTAGAACTATCAATATTTTTACATTTTGTTCATTTGCACAACCCTGTTTTTTCAACCTCATTGTTCATTATTTTGCACACAAAGCATCCATGTACCATGCCCAGAATTCTGGACTCGAATTCTGTGGTGATTTGGCCATTTTATTATTATTTTTCTTCAAGACTTGGTCTTATTACTTTCACCGAATAAAAATTAATTGCCTACTACACATGCATCATTGTCAAAGGCATTGGAGAGCCAGTCAAAGATGAGAGCATTCGTGGATTCTACTCTGCTAATTCTACTCTAACCTGCCATGTGAATCCTACGAGAGCAGGCTTGCCTCCTCCGATGGTTGCCCATTAGATGCAGTGTACTTGAATAGAGATCACTGAAAATTCTGTGTGTATTCCTAGAACATAGTAGATGTGCAGCAAATATGTGTTGAATGAATATATAAATATTACCCATTAGGAGTGAACCAAATTGACTGACTTTTAAAACATATATTTATGTCTGCCTTTGGATAATGATTTGGTTTGTTGAACATATACTATCTATTGGTCTGTGTATTTATTTTACACACTTTGTTTATATTACTGGCATGAAAGTGGCACATTCAATAAATATATGAATGTCTATGTAGTAATAACATCACAGGGATTAATTCAGAGGGAGTAGCAAAGATGACCTGCTTTATCCCTGATCTTATCTCCTCACTGAAAATTAATTAATCTAGAAATAAGGCAAACTTAAGTCTTTTTGTGATTTGTTCTACTGAAGCCTTAGCTGAACCATATGAGATGGTTATGCAGTTGGGTTTTCAAATGTCTTCAATACATATGCTGAAATGTACAAATACATGAGACGGATAAAGTCTGTGAATAATGGTATAATTAGCCGGGTTAGATATTGCCAAAAGTAAATGTCTGATATGTCATTAAAGCAAGGATTTAAAGTCCTCAAAATCAAGATAATCCTGCATGGTTAATTAAAAGTTGATTATTCATTCAGTGCTTATTGGAAACCAATTCTAAACTGCACGTATTGGGAGGAAAGAGAAGTAAGAAGTGAATTGTTTTATATAGTTTTTATCGACAGGCCCTTGAATGCTGTCATTTTATAATGAAATTTTATTTAACCTTAAAAATCTTCTTTTGTCTGATGGTCGTATTTTTTTTCCATGACTTTTATAATGTTCCCTAGATCTGACTTCAGTGATAAAAGCATTTACGTAAATTGTACAGAATACACTTTCAGGTACTCCACAATATTTTTTATCAACTATTTATTTGCCTACCTACCATTTATCCATTAATGTTATCATTATTGTCTATGCCGCTTTTCACTTGAAACACAGTTTACAATTAAAGACATGACTGTCGCTTCTGACTTATTCATTTTCACTTTCATTTCCCTCCTGAAATGTCACAGGCTTTATAATCACTTTAACTGGTTGTCTAGATGAGTCATTTTATTTCAAAGCCCCTCTCTCAGCCCCACGCTAATGCTTTCTACCTCTGTGGGGGCCACAGGTGGTCTGCCATTTAAAAACAAAACTCAACATAGGTTATTACATGACATTAGGCCATCCTCTAGGCTTTCTGAAAACGATCACAACTATATCCGAAATGGATGTAAAATGTTCAACTTTAGTGTTCTCACGTTATTAAAATAACACTTCTCATTACAAAATTCCGAGCTATTATGCAATATCCTAAGTTGCTAATGTGCTTTGGCTTTCACGTCCCTGTTTCATTTCTATTATAATGAAACATTTTATTAAAAATACTCTTCTTCCTACACTGTACATTAATACAGAAATTGTTAGGTGAACAGTGACTTCTCTAAGCAGAACGAACCTCCTTCATGCCAAGAAAATCGAGGGATTAAACTATTGATGATGGCAGGAAAGGGGACTTACTGTCTCTCCGTTCTTCCTTCTCAACCAGATCCCAGCTTCACCTTTCACCTCATTGATAAGTCTGCTTGTCTCAGATGGTCCTGTATGTGGGTGTGTGATGAGAGGAGGTTAATTTTTTATAAGTAGAAAGTATCTTTTACTAATTGTGCTTTCAAAACACATTCTAATCCCCTAAACCGAAATGCATGCAGAGAGCGAAGGGTGAGTGATAAAGGAAAGTAAACATTCATAGCCAGGATCAATTGCTATTGTGTTTCAAGGAGGGTAATTCATCAGCTAAAGGAGAATGGAGGTGTGGGTGGTTCTGCCAGATTTTCAAAGAGTTTGAATAAAATCGGACAAAGTTACATACAGATAAGGGGAGAAGATGTCCAATAATACATTGAACGGTTGCTGGCAACATTGTTTCCTTAGGGAGCAGTGTTTATTATAAGCATTTGCTTCATTCACTCAATAAAGGAAGAAACCCCCTCAGTTACTCTGCAAGGTATTTCCAGAGGGTTTACTTTTCTTTTTCTTATTCAAAACATATAAAGGAATTATGAACTATTATTTTACATATGAAGGGATAGAATTTCATAAAAGGCATGTAGACTATAATACATGAAAAACCTGAAAAAAATAAAAACAGAAAAAAAGATTTGGAAATAGAAATACTTGGTTCTAAAATTCTACCCATTCCACTGTCTAAAAAAGCGTGGTTGCTTGACATAACGAGGAATTGCACAGTGAAGAAAGAAATCACGACTGGTAGTTATTATCACTTGAGGTTTTTATCATTTTTCTTTTCTGGTCATTTATTTCCTCTCACCCCAACACCAGCTCTGTAAGGTATAAATGACAAATAAAAATTGTATGGGTTACAGCATAAGGGTGATATTTTGACACATGTATGCATCGGGAAATTATTATATGAGGCTCATTAACACATCTGTCACTTCATATAGTTACCTTTTTTTGTAGATTGAGTATTAAAGATCCAATGTCATAGCAGTTTTCAGGTATACATGATATAAACTCTCCTCACCACGCCGTGCAACACATCTCCAGGATCTATTCATCCTTCTAAGTAAAACTTTGTGCCTGTAAGCGGCATCTCTGCATGCACCCTACCCTCCAGCTCCTAGAATCTACCATTCAATGGGGTCAATGTTTTTAGATTTCACATACAGAGCATCTCAAGAAGTATTTTTCTTTCTGAGCCTGGCTTATTTTAATAGCATACATGTCTTCCATATTCATCCATGGTGTCACAAATGACAGGGTTTTATTTTTTTTAAAGGTTGAATGGTATTTATACACCTAGAGAGAATATAGTATATATACACAGAGAGACAGAGAGAGAGAGGTATTGTTTGCATTTTCATATATTTACATATCATGCTTTCTTTCTCTGTTCATCCAGAGATGGACAGTTCGGTTGCTTCTGCATCCTGACTATTGTGAATAATGCTGCAATAACCATGGAAGGGCAGATGTCTCTGAGACATACTGATTTCATTTCTAGAAGTGGGATTGCAGGATCATATGAACTCAAAAGCACAGGCAAGAATAGACAAAAGCAATTGCATCAGAAAAAAATGTTGCAAAGGAAGTAATGAAAAGAGTGAAGAGAAAACTTATGGCATAGGAGAAATATTTGCAAACCATACCTCTGATAAGGGGGCCATATGCAAAATATATTCACATAAGAAACTCAACAGCAAGAGAACAAATAACCCAATGTACAAAATGAATAAAAAATCTAAGTAGACATTTTCCAAAGAAGACACAAAAATGTTCAACAGTTCTATGAAAAAAAAACTTTCAACATCATTAATCATCAGGGAAATGCAAATTAAAAACCACACGGAGTATCACCTCACACCTGTTAGAATAGCTGTTAAAAAAATGACAAAAAATAAGTGTTGGTGAGGATGTAGAGAAAAGGGAGCCTTGTCTATTTTTGGCAATGTAAATTACTGTAGCCCTTTTGGAAATTAGTGCAGAAGTTCTTCAAAAAATTAAGGGAATAGGCTTGCATGTCATCTGGTTATTGGTATTGAAAGTTTAAATCCAGGTGAGTGAGTGCCAGTTAGTAAATGAGTCAATTTTATAGATTAAATGATTAATGAGAGTGGAGAACCAACAAGATTTAGAGAGGTTAGTGTGGGGCTTGGGGTGGTTGTTAAGGTTGGACAACATTATTATTTAGTTAGTATCATTCATTAAGGACTATACAACATCGATATTTAAATATAAGCTACATGTTTAAATGTTTTCTCTTATGAGACATGTACTTACTAATAATTCTAATAATTTAATAAATCATCAGTTTGCGGTTGACTTACTGAATGCTTTCGTAGTGAAACTAAATCAGTTTAGGGTGCTTTTAGGGACAAAGAGGAAAAGAAAAAACTCAAAATATTTAAAAAATAAACATCTATGATAGCATGTAAGAGGCTATGTCTAGACAGATTTAAATTTCACACTTTTACTTAGTTTTTTGTTTGTTTGTTTGTTTTTGGTTCTTTTACTTGACTTTGTGGAAAAAACTTGGCTTCCGTGACTCCATGTATTACATTTTTGTGCAATAATGTACAAAGTAAAGAAAGAAAGAAATATAAGCATACTTCATTTTATTGTGCTTTTTATTGCATTTCACAGACATTGGGTTTTTTATAAATAGAAGTTTTGTGTCAACCTATGTCAAACAATATTATCAGTGCCATTTTTTAAACAACATGTCCTCACTTCATATCACTGTGTCACATTTTGGCAATTCTTGCAATATTTCTGTTTTGGTGATCCACGATCGCTGATCTTCGATGGTGGCTATTCCCTTGTCTATCTCCTGTCCTCGGGTCTCCAACTCTATGAGACACAACAAGGTTGAAATTAGCTAATTAAAAGCCTTTTAATGGCTCAGCACCTGTGGCTCAAGCGGCTAAGGCACCAGCCACATACACCTAAGGTGGCAGGTTCGAATCCAGCCCGGGCCTGACAAATAACAATGACGGCTGCAACCAAAAAATAGCCGGGCATTGCGGCAGGCGCCTGTGGTCCCAGCTACTTGGGAGGCAGAGGCAGGAGACTCGTTGAGACCAGGAGTTGGAGGTTGCTGTGAGCTGTAATGCCACGGCACTCTACCCAGGGCGACAGCTTGAGGCTCTGTCTCAAAAAAAAAAAAAAAAAAAAAAAAGAGCCTTTCAATGGCCCATATGTGTTCAAGAGAAAAGAGGCATCACATGTTTCTCACTTTAAGTCAAAAGTTAGAAGTGACTAAGATTAGGAAGGAAAGCAGGTTGAAAGTCAAAACAGGCCAAAATCTTGGCCACATGTTTGAAGCAGTCAGCTAAGCTGTGAATGCAAAGGAAAAATTATTGAAGAGAATTAAAAATTCTAATGAAGTGAACCCATGAGAGATACTAAGGGAAACAGCCTTATCGCTGATAAGGAGAAACGTTTCTGGATGGAGGATCCAACCAGCCACAACTTTCCTGTAAGGCAATAAATCTGTGAAGGCAGAGAGAGGTGAGGAAACTGCAGGAGAGCAAGTTGAAACTAGCAGAGATTTGTCCTTGAGTTTTAAGAAAAGAAATCATCTCCATGTAACTTGGTTCTTTCTACTCTCAATGAATCCCCAACAATAAAAAAAAAAAAAATCTCTGTAACATAAAAGCATAAGGCGAAACAGCTGTGCTGTTGTAGAAGCTGCAGACAGATCTAACCAACAAGATCCAGAAGATCTAGCCAAGACCGTTGATGACAGTGGCTGGAGGAAACCACAGATTTTCAATGTAGAATTCAGCGGTTCTCAACCTGTGGGTCACGACTCCTTTGTAACAGTGAAAATACATTGCAGCATTAGGAAGGTCAAGAACCACTGAATGAAGCTCCTTCCCCTGGAAGATATCATCTAAGACGCTCACCACTAGAGAGGAGGGTCAGTGCCTGACTTCAAAGATTTAAAGGATAGGGCTCTATTATTGTTATAGAGCTGGTGGCTTTAACTTGAAGCCGTGCTGATTTACCATTCTGATAATCCTAGAGCCATTAGGAATTAGTGCTAAATGTATTCCACTTGTGCTCTGTAAATACAGAAATGAAGCCTGGGGAACAGCCTATCTGTTTACAGTGTGTTTTACAGAATATTGTGAGCCTGCTGTTGAGAACCACTGCTCAGAAAAAAAGATTGTTTTCAAAATACTACTGCTCACTGAGAGTACATCTGGTCAACCAGGATCTCTAGTGGAGGTGTGCAAAGTTAATGCTGTCTTCATACCTGTGAATACAGCATCCATTATTTAGCCCCTGAGTCAAAGAGTGATTTAGTCTTTTAGGTCTCTATTATTTAAGAAATACATTTCATTAGCTGCCATAAATAGTGATTCCTCTAAGGAATCTGGGCAAAATAAAATGGAACTTCCTTGAAAGGGTTCAGCATTCTAGATGCCATTAAGCATATGTGTGATTCACGGGGAGAGGTCAAAATATCAGTACTCCAAGCAGTGTGGAAGAACAGATTCCAGCCCTCATGGATTACGTTGAGGGGCTCAAGACCTTGGTGGTGGAGATAGCTACAGTTATTCTAGAAGTAGAGCTAGAAGTGAAACCTGAAGATGTGACTGAATTGCTTCAATCTCATGATATAAACTAATGCATTAGGAGTTGTTTCTTATGGATAAGCAAACAAACAAAAAAGGGGTTTCTTGAGGTGGAAATCTACTCTGGTTGAAGCTGCTATGAACCTTGTTGAAATGACAATAAAGGATTTAGAATATGACTTTAAGTTAGTTGATTAACCAGTGGCAGGAGTGGAAAACAGTGACTCAAATTTTGCAGTAAGTTCTACTGTGGATAAGATACTATCAAACAGCATTGAATAACACAGAGAAATCTTTCATGAAAAAAAAGAAAAAGTCAATCATTCAGAAAACATTATTGTCATCTTATTTTAAGAAATCGCCACAACCAGTATGATATTCAGCCACCACAACCCTGATTAGATTAGTCAGCAGTGATCCACATGGGACCCTCCACCAGCGGAAAGATTATGACTGAACAAAGGCTCAGATCATCATCAGTTTTTAGCAATAAAGTATTTTTAAATTAAGGTACATACATTTTAGACTCACTTCTATTGAATAATTAATAGACTATTAATAATTAATATACTATACTATAGTGTAGTATAAATAAACTTTTATATTCACTGGGAAACCAAAAATTTGTGTAACCCACTTTATTGCAATTTTCACTTTATTGAGGTGGTTTAGAACCAAACTGGCAATGTCTCTAAGGTATCCCTGTATTTTTTTCATTGCCTTCTATTGAAGGAAAAATTCTATGTTGTTTAGCTGACTTTCCTCAATTTTCATCGTCTATAATTATTTTGCATCTTCACTCCTAAACTACTGATTTCTTGTTACTAATTAACACTTTTCTTGCTGACGAAGCAATATCCCTTGAAGCGCATTAGTGGCCAAATTCAGTGTCCATCTCCTAAGGAAGAATGAAGGAGGGAGAATAGTGGAGTTAAATGTGTCTGCCACAGGAATATTGAAAAGACTCATTTTGGCAAAGCATGTAAAAAACATCAAAGCCCACATTTATGAAGTACTTACAGTGCACTGTTTTTATGAGCTTTGCTTGTGTGAGCTTACAATAATTCTTCAAACTTTTGAGGTTGATTCTCTTTTGTAGATAAGAACACGAAGAGATTTAATGACTTGCCAAGCTGACAAAGCTACTTAGCGAAAAAGTCGCAGTTTGGACTCGGGCTGGCTGGCAAAAGAGTTACCTTCTTTCTGCCAGGTCACCATAAAAGGAAATTGTTAGCACTGCGCGTAGTTTGACTCTTGCTAAGTTTGCGAATGATGATAAGATAAGAGTACTAAATTCTCTTAATAACATGCTATGTCCTGGTTGCTCTCCAAAGCAAATGATTATGCTTGAGTTTATTTAACACCTATATCCATATACTATTTTTTTTGAGACAAAGTCTTATTATGTTGCCCTCAGTATAGAGTGTTGTGACATCACAGCTCACAGCAACCTCAAACTCTTGGGCTGAAACTATTCTCTTGCCTCAGCCTCCCAAGTAGCCACCACAACTCCCAGCTATTTTTTTGTTGCAGTTGTCATTGTTGTTTAGCAGGCCCAGTTGGGCTTGAACCCACCAGCCTTGGTGTATGTGGCCACCCGGTGCCCTACTCACTGAGCTACAGTAACGGAGCCTCCGCATACTTTTTTTATTGCTTAAAATTTTACAAATAAGGAAATGAAGGCACAATGAGAGAAATTTTCCTGAGGCCAAATAGCTATGTATTGGTCAAGGTGAGGGTGGAATGCTGGCTTCCTTTGATTGTGAAGGTCTCAGTGCCTCTCTTTCCATAAAATGCTTAGGGGTAGTCCTTGACCTACAGCAGGGAGAGGGTGATAACTTTTTTTTTTTTTTTTTTTTTTTTTTGAGACGGAGCCTCAAGCTATCCCCCTGGGTAGAGTGCCATGGCATCACGCTCACAGCAACCTCCAGCTCCTGGGCTCAAGCGAGTCTCCTGCCTCAGCCTCCCAAGTAGCTGGGACTATAGGCGCCCGCCACAATGCTGGCCATTTTTTTTTTTTTTTGGTTGCAGCCATCATTGTTGTTTGGCGGGCCCGGGCTGGGGATTTGAACCTGCCACCTTAGGTGTATGTGGCTGGCGCCTTAGCCGCTTGAGCCACAGGCGCCGAGCCATGATAACTTTTTAATAAACTGAATTGCAGAATGTGAATAGCCCTCCAGGAGCTTATAAAATAAAGTGAAAATTTTAAACAAAAATATATTTAGTTGTTTTTTGTTTTACTTTCTGGATTAAACAGGAGAATAGCGTTCTCCAGTTTAGGGAAGCTACGGAGAAAAAAATTCATTGAATCCTGGAATAGGAAGAATAGCTTAATAATTATAAATGGGAACCAGGATCTATTTTAGAGAGAGAAGCTGAAACTGAAAATTGGAGTATTGATTTGAAATTGGCTGCTGAGGCAGGTTAAATATTAAATATCGAAATGTAAGTGATCACGTGGATTTACTGATGAGAGCTCGTGCCTTGGACAAGCTGTGACCAGCTCCACTTCCTTGCCCTGCAGTTTCTTCCCCAAATTGCACAGTGAATTAAAAAGGAGATGAGGACCAATAGAGGATTGAGGCACTGGGCCTATGAAACTATGTGCATGCTCTGTAATTTCTCCTTTTTGGTAGCAACTTTGGCCAGATGACTCTTACTCCACAAATGGCCAAATATGGAAAATATTATGTAAAAGATACTAAAATCATATGTAAATATATTATGTAGATGTGTACATAGATGTGTGTATATGTAAGTATACATATTTGTGTATATTGTGTATATCCGTATATATAGCTCCCCATTCTAAATGTATACAGATATGAAAACTGTGGATAACTATTCTATGCTGTATGAATGTTTCAATGCTATATCAAAATGTTTGCCGTATTTCTTCCATTACTCTCATTAGTACTGAAATTCATGAATATTTGATTTGATTTGTTCCTTGCTGATTTTTGCCTCTAAGAAGAAAACGTACTCCATTATAAAACATTGGACTTATTATTCACACTGTGTGTAACTGAAGACTAATTAGCCAATGTTTTAATTTCTCAAGACTACACAGTCTGTTGTCTCTCTGTTACACAAAATGAAGAACTCACCAGCTCTCTCACCTTATTTTTTTTTAAAAAGAAAGTCTGAGAAAACAACTGTTCATAATTGATGATATTTTCCATCAAAAAATATTCAGTGAATACAGGTAAAATCGGCACGTGAAACATGAGTGCTTTCTTTCTGGCGTTCCAGCTCGGGGACGGTGACTGAGCTGCATGCACAGGCTTGAATTTTCCATTTCATGTTTCCCAATTTATAATTACAGAGATGAGGCTGCTAAATTTCTGATAGTGTTATATCCTCTTTTGCATTGGCCTGCATAAGTGAATTATAACATTTCTTGTTAGGAAGCTGTTAAAAAATTTAACATATTTCCAGCATCACACTAGGGAATGGATCATAAAACCTGCCTCTACGTAATCTCTTATTTATCAGTGGCTGATCGTCATGCCCCTTTTGAGGATTACTGAACAGATAATCTGCTTCTATTTCTGATGACAAAGAGAGGAAATTGATTTGTGTAAAAAGCTTGTGTGAGACGCGTTGATTTTGTTTTTCTTATGAGGCATTTCCATATCTAAGAGTGTTCAAATTTGGTAATTTCTATTAACTTTGTCCCTGGGTGGTTTACAGTTTTATGGAAGGAAAACTATTTTGAGAGGCGTTTCTTTTTTTTAAAACCAGCCTTGAATGGTTCCACTTTAAAACATTTATTTGATTTTCTTTTAGTCCGTATGGATTGGTGACACCAGTCAAAATAGCTTTCTAAGATTCTCAGAATTCACATCACGTGGCTAGTCATTGAAGCATTCTGGCTGAATGGCTGGTTCCTAAGTGGATTCATGCCAGCACATGGCAGTTCAAGGCATTAGGGCAGTGGCTGTTTAGTCCTGGGGAGACACTTTCCCATGCATAAGTTCCTTGGGCTTTCCTGTGAATACATTTGTACCCTCAGATCCAAATTATTTCTTAAGCAAGTGGTTCAACATATGTGTTTTATTTTCAATTCTGCTCCACCTAAATTTCTTTTTTAAAAATTTCTTTCAGCATCAAAGTAAAATTTTTGGTAATTATACTTGTAGAATTTTTAATTTTCCTTGTGTGTATATAAACACATTGAGCCTTGAATTTTTTTCCCATGCCAGGGGCTACACGTTGGCTAAGAACAGAGTCTGAAATCTGGCAGGTTTATCTTAAAATCCTGCTCTCCCACTCACTCAATGTGAGATTTGAGCAAGGGGCTCACTTCTTATTTTAAGACTATTCCTTAACCTTCTCTTCTGTAAAATGGGGATAATAACAGTGCCAGATGCATAGTATTCAATTAATACTAGTTTTCTTCTCTTGAGCCAAGTCTAATTACATATCTCTGACAATTTACTCACCAAATTTCTTTTAAAAACTATCACAGTTTGATGGAAGTGTTTCGGATTGTGTGTGAAAACCCCACCCTGTACCCCAGAAGTGCATTAATGTACATAGTTACCATTCAATAAAAAACTAAATAAATAAATAAATAAAATAAAAACTATCACAAAAAAAGTTGGGTATATGAAAACTGATGTTTGGGTAAAATTCCAGAATGTTTATTTTGAAGTAGTTACTAGTTTTGGAAAGCTACACGGCCACTTTGCCATTCAGTACCTGCTGTGTCATATCAAGATAGTACCCCACTTTGCTAAGGGCAGATGGCAGCTGTTCAGTTTGTCATCTGGGGCCCTTATGGAATCTAGGAGCTGTCTGCTCCACTTTGCCAGCTGTTTTTCATCATGGCACAGGGCTTCCTAACTCAGGCCGAGTGTGGAATTGAGGACAGTCCCTCAGTTTATTAGTTGATCAACCTTTTAAATCCTGAACCCCGTGCAAAGTTCCCTTTTCCTCTCAGCTATTCTGTCTCCAAGGACTTTTCCTTTCCTCCCATCTACCTGTTCAGACCAGTGTCTGGGTTCTGGTGGAATTCTGCCAGAATTTTTTTTCTCTACTGCTCTTTATCCTTCACTCAAGCATAGATCTTGTTTCTGCCAGGGTGTTGGGTAGTGTCTGTATTTTTGGCATTTCTTATGGTCTATTTTCACAGTATGATCAAGACATGGTACAGTTCAGTACAGTACCGAACAAAACTCCAGTTCAGCTCCTGCTGATCTGGTCTTGCTCTGAGGCCGATCAGTCTCTACCTCCAAGACTGCTTGATGGGGATCCTCCCCATACCCTTTACTACTGGGTTTCTCACTATGAGTTTTAGTCATTTCGAAATATGTATTTTCCTCTAACAAGAGAGCCTCTGCAATTGAGCACCTCCCTACCTTGACCACCTCCTTAAGTGGACCCACTTTTCACAAACCAGACATGTACCACACACGTGTGCCAGTGTGGCAGGCATATCTCCTTATGTTGACCACCTCCGTATGCCACCATTTTATACAGTCCCTTAGTGGTCAACTTATAGAGGTCCTACTGTGTTTTCATCCTAATAAGATACATAGGGACACTTTCAAAATCTTTTCCACATTGCAGGATCATCAGTAAAGAGATAGAGGAAGGAGGAAGCTTAAGCCTTCAGCAGCCAAGTAACCTCCCTACTTTGTACTTTACCATGGCTGGTCATTGTCCTGCATGTGAAAAACAAACACAACGTCAATTTTTCTCTCAAAGCTTTCATTAGTAGTGAAGATTCTGGTGGTAGGGAAGGTACCCAGATTGTGTCGCCCAGTTACCTTCTGGGTCCCACCAAGAATTACAACACAGAAATTATACAACACAAAAGGAAAAGTGAGTACCCCAGGAGAACCTTGGTGATCTGTTTCACCCTTCCCGATAGCTTGTTGCATTCTTCTCTTTTATGTAAGGGGATGGGAATCTATTCTTAGAGCAGATTTGCTGTTCTTTTTTTATGGATTATTTTTTATCAACTCTTTTCTCTAGGCCTTAGTTTTTGATATTTATAGGGGCACTTATAAAGAAAATGCTCCTTTCTTTCAAGTGCCTGGATTTAGATTTTTAAAGTGTAGCATTCAGGAGTGTTCTTTCTATCATGCTGTCATTTAAAAGTGTTGTCTGAAAATGGAGGGTGATGCCTTCCATTTTTGTTTTCTTTTAGAGTTTAATTTTTTAAAAATTTTGGATTAATATAAGGGTACATACAATTGGGTTACATTGTTTGCATTTTTTAGGTAGCACCCAAGTTGTAGTTGAGTCCTTCCCTCAGGAGGTATGCCGTATACCCCCATATTGTACTCCTAAAGTGGGAGCTTACTGATCCCCCCTTTATTTAAATTCGTGTTTTTCACTCCTGTGGACCAGTAGTTATTCATTTGCTAATTTCAAATTGGTAATGCATATATAGACAGCTTGCCTTTCCATTCTTGAGATACTTTACTAAAGAGAATGTTAACTCCATGCAGCTAAATTAAAAAGATATAAAGTCTCCATCTTTTTTATAGCTGGATAGCATTCCATGCTGTGTGTATGTACCTGTGCACACATGTACTGTGATATATATATGTATATATACATATATACATATAATTTATTATGTCACAATTTATGAATTCATCCATGGTTTGATGGGCATTTGGGTTATTTCCACATCTCTGCAATTATTAAACTGCTATAAACATTCGACTACAAGTGATGATGACTTCTTGGTTCTTGACTTTTGCAGTCCCTGTCAAGCAGTGGATATTCACTTTACTGGGTAGAAAGCCAGAAAGAACACATTTTAAAGTGCTACAGGGCAATAAAGACTCAACATGTCGACATAGAAGTAACTGGAAATAAAAAAAGGAGAGAAATTGAATAAAGTGATCATCATGCTTATAAAAACTAAGATCGATTTGATCCCCTACTAAAAATTCCTGAATAATTTTGTAGAGATAGCTTTTAGACCTTTCACAAGCTGGCATTTTTTAATTCTTTCCATTTACCTTAGTTTAATATACCAGGGGTATCAAAAAACAAGTATGGACATTTTAAGTGATGTTAACTGTATGCGACTTTTTGAAGGTGAATTGAATTATAGTAATAATATGTAGTATGACATTTGCTCAAAGGATACCATTGATCAAAGGAATGTTAGTGTCACCACGGGATAGGCAGAGCAGTCAAAGAAATGGTGGAGGCATGGTTGTCTTTCAGAGGGTGCAAGACCATGTTGAAGTGGTATATGAAATTCAAGAACTTTGTGTAAGTACAACAACAATGGAGGCATGAGTATAAAACTAGAAAGGACCTTAAAGGATGTCATATACCGCAGCAAATCAGCTCCATGGGTGAAATAGAAAGGGGCACGCACAAGGATGTGAGTGGACGTGTTGGTCAGCGTTGCTCACGCTGGAGGCCCCATTATCTCAGGTGTCTGGACGCTGACGGTGACCCCTTTGAGCACCTCTTGTAATTGTGGAAGTCAAATGTGACTTGTCTTCATCTTTTGTTATCATTATCTATTGAGTATTACAATTTTAACAACTTTATTCTTTCTTCAAATGTGTACCTTTTTTGTGAAGACGAAATTAACCACTGTAAAAGTGCCTTCAATTTTACATAAATGTCAGTATGTATTTATTTTACTTTAAAATTAGTCAAAACTAGTCAGGATTTATTGCCTGCTACAGTAGAAACATAGGTGTAGTCACATTGTGAAAGACATATACACAGTACCACCCTTTAAAAGCTAAGTAAGAACATGGGAAAAGGGAAAGATAATGGCCCAAACATCTGAAGTAGCTTTGTTATGCCATTAAAAGTTAAATTTAATTCTGAGCTATTTGAGAAAAAAGTAACATAATGGTATACATTTTATTATGAAATGAGAAAAACGTACTATTTTTTCCAAAGGGAGATTAAAATTAATTTATTTTGTGGTTATGCAAGTTAGATAATGTTAAACAGCTTCGTAGAAAGTATCTCCTATACTGATTTTATTATAGAAAACACCCAAAAATGTTTTTTTAGTATTATTTCAAATAATGATGCCTGGAAAAGAGCTTAGAGCATAGTGGATTATATTTATCTGTAATATAATTTACTCATTTATGCCTATATGTATATGTACATAATTATGTATATAAATATGCATATACAGTAAAGAAATGATCATTGTTTAGCATTCATTATTTAGTTTATATATTTTAGTTATTTCAGTTATATCAGATATTTTGCATTAAGGCAAGGTATTAAAATGTTATTAAAATGCGGAGTAATAAATGAAACAGTGTTCACAAATACACCTTTCAGGATTTTGGCTTCAGCTTCATTCCCTCACTCCTATTTGTCAAATCCTTGCTTTGAGCAGCCACTAAGCCCTGTGGGTAATAAAAAGATGTATAAAATCTGGATCATTTTCTCAAGGGATTTACCACCTAGCATCAATAATAATACACTATTCCCAGAGCAATAATGCAAAGAATATATGGTATTTCCATATAAGTGATGGAATGTGGTATCAGTGTGTGAATGCTGTTTGATTGTATGTGTGTTCAGGAAGTGCTGACAATTCAATTGAAACAACACAGTGAAAATGAGTCACCGACTTGGGAAGAAGTAGGAAATCAAAGGACTTTGTTCAGCCATTGCCGTGATTTCAGTACGGCAGTGACAGCACTGCTGCTGGGGCAGACACCTCGCTTTTGCATATACAGTCCTGCCCTAGAGCAAAGGAGGTGTGTAGGCTTTGTGTTTTTCAAGGAATCCTAGAAAAGAGCAAGGAAATTGAAATATTTATTTATGAAAAGTGGACTTGCAGACTATTTTAATACAACTTCCTGATGATGTTACAAAGAAAAAATCCCTTGAAGAAATATGTGACTTGTTCAAGTCAACACAGCACATAGAGTGGGTTGGTCCTGAAGAACATTTTGATTTAAATAGAAAAAAACTTAAATCATTTCATATTGGTGGGGGGGGGAGGGAGTCCTTTGAGGCCAAAATTTCACGTGCTTTTAAAAATTAGCTTAAATGTGCCAGATTATTAGTTGCGTTCTTTCTTCCTAATGCCCGCTGTCATCTTTTATTCTAAAGGAAAAGGATTTAAAATTGAAGACTAGAGGTATATTGAAGTGGTATTCTGTCTCTCCCAGAGTGGTGATCTGTCTGTATATGAAAGGGAATTTCCAATCTATTTCTTTAATGTATTGTAATTGTAGGAGTTTGCCTTCTGTCTTCTTAAACACTAAAATCAATATTCTTACAGATAGTTCTTTACTGAATCTGAAAAAAAAATTATTTTTAGTTCAAATCAAACCAATATGTTTCATATCCTAGGAATTTATTCTATTCTATAAATGTTTATTTTTTTCACAAGGGGTAGGTGTTTTAAAAGAATTTTTTTATATTAATTTTTAATTAAATCATAAGTGTATACATTTATAGGGTACAATGTGATGATTTTATATACATTGTCAAATGCTTAAATCAAACCGATTACATCGCCATTGCCTCACTTATTACTTATGGTAAGACATTTAAAATTAATGAAAATACCTGCCACTACTTAGGAACAAAGAAAGCAGGGTTGATTGGACGGAGCTAAGGAAAGGACGGATAGGCTAAAAGTATCCATGTGAACTACCGTGTATTTGAATGAGCGAGCAGACCCACAGTGACTGATTCTGTACCCACAGGTAGATGTGAAGTCTTGGCTGAAAAGTGTTGCGTAAATTCATAGTGACCTTGGGCAATTGGTGTGAAGGTAGAGTTAGTAAGTTCAGGTATGATCAGTGATTTTTATTGAATTATGAATGGTAACAGGAAGAAGGCGAATAACTTAAACCATGTTCTATCTAGAGTTGTTGAAAAGGTTAAGAACCAGAAATAAGTTTGATAAGAGTGTTGAGAACTTGGGAAGTGTCAGTGTAACGTGGGTTCATTGAGGTATGGCGATGGGGGAGAAGAGAGAGACTTAGGACCCTGGGAATTAAGCAAGGGTCAGACCCGCCATTTTCTAACATTTTGTTAAGGAAAGATAAAAGGATCATTATCTGATAAAATAGAGCTACTTTGAGAGAAGGAGAGGTTAGAGAAGAAGATGTAAAAGTCTTTTAAAGTGTAAGTGTTCAGAATGGAAAATCCTGAGAATCAAGAATATTTAAGATTATCCTAAAAAAGCTTATTTGAAAATGTCAAATTCAGCATCTTTCCTGCTCACTGCATAGTTTCCCAATTTCTAAGAAATTTTATCCTATGACAAGATTTTCATTGATATTTCTCTGCACTTGACTCCTGGTATATTTGCCTATTAATAATTTGAGGAGAAAATATTTATTTTCTTTAATTTTCATAGTTGTTCTTAATCTTACTAAAGGTTTTTTAACTATGGCAATTTTCTCATATTTTACTAAGTTATATTCTTTTTAAATTGATTACAGGCAGTACTCATTTTTTTTTTTTTTTTTTGAGACAGAGCCTCAA
>NW_003852404.1:14943855-14971017 GCF_000181295.1 Otolemur garnettii | reverse complement strand
TTTTTTTGTTGCAGCCCTCATTGTTGTTTTGGCGGTTCTGGGCTGGGGATTCGAACCCGCCACCTTAGGTGTACGTGGCTGGCGCCTTAGCCGGTTGAGCTATAGCACTGAGCCTCAGTACGCATTTTTTAATTAACCAGGCAGTCTGTGGTATTAATTCATCTATATTTTCTATTGCTCGATATGGAGAATTCTTTTATGCATTTATTAATTTCAGACATCTTTGGATAAGCACCTGCTTACTAGTCATTATGGCAAGCATTATGATATAAATTTGGTTCACAGAGATAACCAAATAGAGTTACCTTTTTCCTCAAGAAACTTTATTTCCTCCAGAGAAGCCACTTGAGCAGATTAAGCCAGGACAATAATTTACTTATAATCAAACTCTCATATAATTTGCAAACAACATAAAATAATAGTGATATATCATTTCATCATATTTGGCTAGTGTGCTTTCAGTTTATGATGATGTCTTCAGGTGTGAATTACGAGACTGTTGCTTAATTTAAAGCGTGTTTTATATGAAGGAAGTACTGTAATCAAAATACTTTCATTTGTTCAGCATGGGGAGTTCACATACAGATGTTCAGTGTGTTCAGCCGCTGTACTTCCTTTTAATTGCACAGTCCATTATGTGTTATATATATTACCTCCCTGGTTATTTCAGTAATTTATAATATATCAAAGTGAGTTCCAAATATGTAATACTCACATCCCTTGAAATATCGTTTCTCTGAATATTTCTGCTCCCTCCCTCCCTTCCTGCCTCCTTCTCATTTCCCTTTGGTTTCCATTCCTTGCTCGAGACACTGCCCCTGGAACTCCTGGGCTCTCCCTTAGTGGTCCCAAAGTACTGAGCCACTGCACTTGGCCTATTTCTTAAGCCTTAAGAGTGTACAGAGTTTTTGCTAAACCGTCTCTTATGTTCATTGGCTTGCTAATTTCTTTCCAGTGTTTTTCACGTGTACCGAATTTGTTGTTTTGGTTCTCAGTAGAAATGATGCAAGTATCCCCATTCCCATCATCTTATTATTGAACAAAAATGGTAAAATCATAAACTGATTCCAAAACTTATATTGTGTGAAACCTGTTTACTTATAAGATTCTTTAATGAGGCCTGACTAGCCCTTTTGTGTGAAAACCAAACACAGTGATTCATTTTTCACAAACAGACTTTCAATCCAAATTATTTTGGGTCATAGTTGATGTCACTGTGCTGTCCTTGTACTTCATCTTCTCAGCATCTCATTGTTATTGCCAGAAAACTCTGGTGTGCAGACTGCAAATCATCAGGAAGCAAACTGCAGCATAAACTACCTTAACTGAATTAAAATGAGACGGCACACAGCAACATGCAGAATTGTGTGCAACAAAAATATCGACTGCTACACAAAATGCCCAGATAGTCTTACATTTTTCCACTGCATGACATGTATGTATTTATATACATTTACATATATAATTTATCTATGATATGCCAGTATCATTATATAAAACTTATTGTTTTTTGTGAATCTATCTGATTATACTTAACATTACATTAAAGTATAGGAGAAGTGTGTGTTGGTTGGAATAGTGTTTAATGTTATAATCAAATTCTAAACATTCTGTACGCTCCCATCATAAATGAATGAAATGAAAAATGAAAAACCCATTTTTCCTAAGTATGGGCATTCAAATTTACTTTTAATATTAAAATTCAGTATGGAAGACCCTAAATTTTGATAGTACTTATTGGAATAAAAATGCAGCTATTTTCAGGCTAACTAGAAATGAAGACTGAGAACTACATGAAAATGAGTGAAAGGTTTTAACTTGTATGTCAAGGACAGAGTAAAACCTAGAAACAGAAATCCATAAGCTTTGACTTTAAAAATATATCGACTATTCATTAATGAAGATAAATGATTTTATGGATATTTAAAATGTTCTTTCTTTTTTTTATTGGATGCATTTACATTGTCCCAAACCTTAATTGTCTTATTTTTCAGATGAAATCTGTGACAGTGGTTAAGGTGTGCTCTGACTTAATCACAAACGTTTCACGTGATTCAGAGAACAATACATTCTTTCTGATGGAAGACTCCTGGTGGTCGTGTTGCTAGTGTGTTATTTGTGACTAGAATGCCAAGTAGTTTTAATCTATACATCCTTTTTTTCTGTGCTGGGATACCTGCCAAATCTTTGTCCGTGATTAACTTTTGAGGTTGTCAGTTTGAGACAAAAGTAAGGGTGAGGGAACTTAGGACAGTGAATCGTATTAATGTGTATTTAACATCGTGTTAATGTTCTGAATTAGAAAATGAATAATAATCTGAATAAACTAAACCTTTGCTTGGCATTGCATTTGCTGTTTTAAATTTCCCCATGCTTCTCATTTAACTCTTCAATAAATCTCATGAGAAGTTGATGTAATTTACAAAATTGTTATGTTAAAAATCATATTACATGATTACTCATAGTATTTCGATTTCTAAAATTCCCTACACTTTAGCTGAAAGTGAAATTAAGCAATGTGCAAAAGCACTGATCTGCTGTATTTTGTTTTAAGGATTGGTTAATATTACAGCCAAGTGTGATTTAGGGAACAGACTTTCATCTTGAAAACAGGATTCCTGGGTTCCAGTCCAGCATTGCCATATTACTGTCTCTGGGTTTCCCTGTCTTCGGCTTTATAAATGTGCTTTAATTTTTTTTTTTTTTAATTTCAGGTTAATGTGAAGGCACAAACAACTAGGTTACACTATTTGCATTAATATGCTTCACTTTTGTTACATGTTGCAGGGTACTTAAATCATTAAGGCTAAGTAGGAATGAAAAATTTAAAAAATTAACATTCAGTGGTCAATACCAGCTATGTCCCAAGTTTATGTTAGACACCTTGAATGAACCCTAGTAACAAATTTATGAAGAATGTTTATTTTATATAAATTACTAATTACCACCCTAAGATGCAGAAACAGTGTATCCCTTGTTTGAGGTTTTCCAACTGATAAGTGAAGAATTAGGCATTCCAAAACCAGGCTTACCTAGTTTTCAAAATCCATTTCTGATGTACCTATGGCTATCATTCCATTCCCATTTCTTAACCACTCACAAGAATGGCAGGAGAGAGAAATTAATATTTCAGAATAAATCCTTGAAAACATGACCACGGTTCTTCAACATTGACTGTGCCAAATACAGCACTGAGCAGTAGCCATATATTATCTCCCTTGAGCCTA
The DNA here is from genome assembly GCF_000181295.1 of Otolemur garnettii. Taxonomy (NCBI): domain Eukaryota; kingdom Metazoa; phylum Chordata; class Mammalia; order Primates; family Galagidae; genus Otolemur; species Otolemur garnettii. The sequence continues at coordinate 14,967,790 of NW_003852404.1, read as the reverse complement.
AACATAATCTTACACGGTAGACAGTAAACACATTTCACAAATTGCAAGTGACTCCTCTAAGTTTTAAGACAATGTGGCCTGACTTCAAAGTGCGTATCCCTGACCACCCCTGTATTAGTTTTCTATTGCAACTGGAACAACCTACCACAAATTTTAGTGCCTTAAACAATAAGAATTTAATATCTTACTGCTCTGGAAGGCAGAAGTCTCACTGGTCTAAAATCAAGGTGTTATTAGCTTAGTGCTTTGTTTTTGTTTTTGATTTGAGTCTCTAATTGAGAATCCATATTCTTGCCTTTCCAGCTTTCTTAAAGCCACCTACATTCTTTGGTTCATGGCCCCTTCCTCCAGGTTCAAAACCAGCAGTGTAGGATATTCAAATCCCTCTTGCCTGTGCCTACCCCCCTCTCTCAGTCTTTCTCTCCTTTTCTGTCATCGTATTTCTATCTCAATGACCTACCTTCCTTTAGTTTTTATAAAGACCCTTGTGATTATCTTAAGCTCTTCTAGGGGATTCAAGATAAGCTCCTCGTGTCAAGATTCTTCATCACTTCTGCAAAATCTCTTTGCCATGTTTGGCCACATTCACAGGTTCCAGAGATTTAGAAATGAACATTTTCAGGGATGTCTTTCTTCTGCCCACCAAAAATTATACTTAACTAATTGACACTTGACAATTTATTTCCATTTAGAATAAGTTGTGTTTAAGGGAGATAAGTTGTAGAATCTAATACTATTCTTCTTTGTGCTGAACTCTAAGGGAATGATTGTTAATTGATTATTCCGTCATACATGAACACCATTTAAATATAGCAACTGGCCTTGCTTAAAAATTGGATAATGCAGAAATAAAAGACATAGTGGATTTCAAAAGCTGCAGAAGTAATATTACAAGGAATTTATCACAATAATTTAATTGGTAAATATTTATAGAGGTATGAGTTTAAGAGTCCAGAGAAAAGATACTGACAATACCTAAGGTGAATATAGAAAGGTTTTCATTTTTAGTGTTTAATTTTCTGTAGAATGAGAAATAATTTACATTATGAAATATTTTAACCGCATAGCACTTTATTCTTTTTGAAAAAATTTTATAATTCGTGTTTCCCTTTGACATCAAATAACCTTGGAGGCAATAGAACCGATATATGTAAAATTGCCTGATAAAACATTATCTCTGTTGAGGGCTGGTAACTAACATGTATTGTCAGTTTCAATATTTATTTTTTCTTATAATTTTAATCTTAACTTTGACATTTCACATTGAGTTGTTTTATAACCTGCTGTAATCATTATAGAGAACAGACAGAGTTTAAACCTAATTTTAAAAATGCCACCAACAGAGACAGGGAGAATTAGTGAATTCCCTAGGGCCATACAGCTAATTTATAGCAGAGTATCATTGGCTGTCTGGTTCAGTGGACTTTGCTCTAAAGTTATTGCCTCTTGACAAACCACCTCCCAAATCTAAGACTAAGATAAATAAGTGCTTAGACTTCTGACTTTCCTCCTTAGGCAGGCTCATTTGTATGAAGTAGTAATTGTCAGTGATAGTTGTCCACTGGTGTCATCTAGACCACCTTGACTTTGGAGGAAAGAATCTATTTTATGAAGCTCTAAAGTAGGTCTTCAGTCTGTAAGTAGGTAGTAGTTGGTGTTTGATTAGCCAGCAAACTAGAGCCACATGTAATGTTATAATATAAGCCTTTTCTAAGTTAAACATTTTTTCTTTACATTTATTGAGTTCTTTCTCTATTCTCTCTCCCATTCCCTTTCTCTCTCACACATGTATAAGCAAACACAAACAAATGCACATACATTTTTAAAAAATCTTTATTTGTAAAAGTTCACTTGAATGTTATATTATTTCTATGATTCAGGTAGATTTTTGGTTTTATTTTTATTTTGCCTTGTTTTTGAAGTCCTCATATGGAGCATGCCTTGTGGAGTACAAGGCAAATTTGGCTTGATAGATTTTAATGTGGATTAGATGTGTTTGTAGTCTCATCAAAGATTTTTAGTCACCATTTGAAATGTCCTATAGTTGTAATAGTGAACATACAAATTTAGGAAAAAATATCTAGGTGGTGTTGATCCTTCTACATTAGTTTTTATTACACAATCTTTCTAGTCTCCATAACTCCATAAGCAATATTCCCTTGAGAAGTTATCTGGGGGCAGCATGCTATAGCTAGTAATTATGGAGATGGAAATAAAGCTAAAGCAGTTAAATATATTTTTATTATTTAGTAAGTAAATCAAACATGTAACATGTTCTTAAGTGTAACATATGAAATGGCTATTTTTAAAATTTAAAGTTCGTTATAAGATTTCTCTTGTAATGTAAACTCCCTATGATTCTTTCTTCCAGAAACCATTGGCATTCGTCTGTAAATTACAGGGTGGCTATGCATTAGCAGTAGCTAATGTTATTGTAATTGCCAAAAGTACCATCAGCAAAGTAATACTAATGTCTACATTACATTTGTTTGAAAAGAAAAATATGTGTTGACTACAGCAAATCAAAATAAATCTCTCATTATTTCCCATCAGAATTCTTCATTTTGCTTTTGTTCTAAAATAGGGATTAGTTCTTGGAGTTTTTTTTTTTTTAAGGAATATAATTACAGTGAATTATGAAACTATAAAAAAATGTGATTTGAAGTACCAATTTACCCCAATAATAGAATAGTCAGGGACACAATTACTGTCTTATTTTGTAAGGTAAATTAATGGCTGCTCATAGCCATACACAGGGTCATTAGTGGTTTTTGTGTGATGTCAATCCCTCTTTTTCATAAAATACATTTAGAAATTAATCTACACACCTTGGAAAAATAATGTAGCGTTATTTTTCTGGTATAGGTTTAATTCTGAACAACATGTGGTTTCTTCATTTTTAATACAAGATCTATAATGTGTGTACTATATTGTTTTCAGGCAAATGAGGCAATATGTTGGTTTAGAAAGGTTTCAATTTATCTCCTGAAGCTTTGATAATGTGAGATGATAAAACTGATAATAGGTTAACAAGAAAAAAAGGCATAAAAATGTGTTAACATGAATATCTGCTTGGGGATCTGATAAAATGTGAAAGCTCAACACAGGGTCAGATGGTTGATGCTGAAATGTGTTCTTCACTAGGAAAAGGGAGACGAGGGAGGGTGGGAGTGTATGATTTTCATGAGAAAAGAACTTGCATCCAACCACCAAGTTTCTTTGGGCTCTGGGAGAAATGGCATCACAGGTTAAGAAGCAGTGAAGGGAAGAAAGCCTACCAAGCAAATATCCTTTTATGCAGATGAAACTATCTTAGGCAATCTAGGCACTGTTTTGAGAAAGAATAGTTGGTCGTGTTACCTTGAGTTGATCTTTCCTAGATCCACTTAAAATAGGGGCCTTAGAGAAAACTTGGTAGTTTATTTTACTAATACAGGTTTTTCTCTATAAACACAAATCTCCTGAACAGTCTCTTAATCCTGGGAAGGTCAGTTTGAATTAACAGCTATGTCCCATTCCACGGGGTGGCATTGCAGATGGCCTCCATCAGGGTTGGGTCTCTGTATTCTATAGTCACCTCTATGTTGTAAGCATGAAGGTATATATTACAATAAAAGGTTTTTTTTATGAAAACAAAATAAGAAACATAATTTAATGTCTGGAGTGGTTTTTAAGCTCTTTTTCTAGAGTCTCTAAATCATTTTCACTCGAAGTGGGAAGGCATCATCAACCTGACGAAATTTTTTAGAGTGTAGTTTGAATCAGATATTCCAGTAAATTTTCACAGTGCTCCATTTATCAGCAAGCATGAAGGCTCTTTATATAATAAGTAAGTGTACTGATTTATAGTTGATTTAACATTATATACCTTTGGTTCATAGGCCTTCAAGAAAAGCACAGGTTTAATTTTTAGTGATTTTACGTTAGAAATGGGAGACAAATTTCAAATATTAGCCTCGAGAGTATCATTCTGACATTGGAGGGAACTTAAAATTCAAGATTTAGTCCAAATAATAAAAAGATCTCAAAAACAATAGTTAAGGCTAAAATACATTATATAGTTTTCTTCTGAAATATAATTTTTCTCTCCAGTCATTTCTACCAAAGATTTTATGGCTTGACTAATACGTTCGTAAAATGAGTTTACTTTCATTACCATGCCTGATGTTTTGGAATAAATACAGTGAGAATAGCAATTTATTAGATAGACTCTTTTAAAGTTGGCTCTATTGGAAGTTTTCAGAAGAAATTTCAGATTATACTTTTAAAAGCATCTCCAGGTTACAAAACGGAGCAGAGGCTCTTCCTTGCCTTCAGACTTGTCTGTGGTACCTGAATGATTTTGGTGAATTCCTCACTTCTCAACTACCCCAACATACCTTGTGGTTTTCGTATCTGTGAGAGAGTAACATTTTTTACATACTACAATGTCAGGAACCTTATAAGGTGTAGAGAAGATACCACGCCAGTCTTTCTAAAGGGCTTTTTATTGGTGCTATATGTCAATCTTAGTCTTTCAAAGCAGTCTGGATATATCTGAAAAATACAGCATTCCATTCAAAGCCTTGGTAAAATAACCAGTGTTTTCAGTTTGGTCTTGTTACAGAAGAAAACAGATTCTATTGAAATTATGCAAGTAACTATATTGCCATACAATAAAAATACTCAAGGGTAGTTTCTAAATTTTGGAGGGATCAAGTAAAAAGGACGGTGAATGTTGGAATTGTGTTCATAAAAGTATACTTAATGTCTGTCAGCTAAAAATAGCTTAAAGACTAAACAGTTATTTGCACACTAGAAAACTAAACACAAAATGAATCAGTGATGTTTCAAAGAAAAAGTCATAAAATAATTTTAGTTCTGTATTAAGTTCAGCCTCATGAAATTGATTCTTATTCTCCTTGGTGTTAGATTAGGAAATTTTCATTAGAGTTCTTAAAGTTCTTACCCAGTCTAATTTTGTAGTCTAAATTTTTCCCAAACCCTGTGTTTCAGAGTATTTGATAAACTTCACTGAAGAAATTCTTTAGAATTTGAAAGTAGCTTTTAAGGGAAAAGAACACTAAAATAAAGCATTTTACTATGGACAAGACCTCAAAATTGGCATAAAGACACTTGAAATAGAACAAGGGTCATTTTCTGTGCCCTACAACAATTTAACATGCAGGTCTTTAGGAATTTCATACAATTTAGAAACACATATCCACACAAACAGATAACGCAAAGATGAAACAGGATTTGACAGTGCAGCCCATATTATTTAACATGGCCCTCAAAGGCCCTCTGTAAATTCTAAAAGTTAGTTTGAAGTGAAAAAAAAGGGGAAAAACTTAATTTAAAATTTGAAATTTGGTTTTGGGAAGCATGTCAACTATGTCAGATTTTAAAATACTTGATCAAAACAGGATCACAGGTCACTGTGAAAAGTATTTATTGAGCCAAAAGGATAGTAAAAGACACAACATCCTCTCTTCTTTGACAGAGAGGAGATTCTGTTTCCAATAAAGACAGCATGAGACATATCAAACCTGTTTCTCTTTCTCTCCCCTCCTTGGGTTTTGCTTCTTTTTCTCCTGAAGTTTACTCAAACGTAAACAAAAATCTTTAACCAGCTCCAATGATGTGAAAACTGTAGGGATGTTTGAATTTTCCACAGAAGTTCTGATAATATGAATATGTTAAACAAACTCACACATGACAAATAAACAGACACACATATTTATTAACAGGTATATAGGCATGAGAGTCATAAAAATGTGAAAACTTGAAGCAGGGGCCTGATGGTTGATCCTGTTCATTGGAGAGAGGGGAAGATTGGAGGACTTGAGGAATAAATGATTTTCAGGAAAAATGGATAATCCAAGAAAAGTGGCTTGGGACCCTTTTTTTCTGGGTTCTGGGGACAGTGTCATCACAAGTTATGTGAAAATGGAGGGAGAAAAGCCTGTGAAGCAAAGGTTGTCCTGATACGCAGATAAAAATATCCCAGCTAATCTAGGAGCTGCTTTTAGACAGAATGGATAGTACCCTGAGATTGAGTTAATTTTTTCTACATCCAGATAAATCAGGGGCCCCAGAGAAAGCTGAGATGTTTATATCACTATTGTAGATTTTTCTCTACAGAAGCAAAAGGCAGCTTTTCAGGGCTGTTCCTGTCTTCAGGGACTCTGAATAGCCATTTCAAAATATGTGAAAGAAGTATATTTTGAAGTGAGATCTTTTTTGGTTTCTTTTATTGGTAAATGACTATTAGGTAAGGCCATTGTATCAAAAATATGTTCATATATTTTGTACATATTGAATAATTTTGATCATAAAATACGCTTTCTACCAGTAATAGTCCTTATTTTCCTGTTTTCCTGTGTGGGTGGCATTCTACTGAAAATTATAAAGACAAAGAATTAGGTTACACTGATTGTGTTTGTGAAGTAAAGTTCCCCTTGTAACTATGTCCCACTCCCAAGAGGTGTGCCATAAACTGTGACCCCCTCCTCCCCTCTCCCTGATCCCTCATTCACTTACCTCCCCACCCCTTGTATTAGATATTCTACTGCTTTCATATTAGGATTGAGTACCTTGGATTCTTGCTTCTCCATTCTTGTGATTCTTTACTAAGAAGAATGTGTTCCAACTTAATCCAGGTTAATATAAAAGATGTAAAGTCTCTATACTTTTTAGTGGCTGAGTAGTATTCCATGGTATACATATACCACAGCTTGATAATCCATTCCTGGGTCGGTGGGCATTTACATTGTTTCCACATTTTGACAATTGTAAATTGAACTGTGATAAACAGTCTAGTGCAAATATCCTTATGATAAAATGATTTTTTTTTTTCTTTTGGGTAGATGTCTAGTAATGGGATTGCAGGAACAAATGGAAGGCTCTACTTTGAGTTCTTTGAGGATTCTCCATACTTCTTTCCAAAAAGGTTGTATTAGTTGGCAGTCCCACCAGCAGTGTAAAAGTGTTCCCTTCTCTCCACATTGACACCAGCATCTGCAGCTTTGAGACTTTGTGATGTGGATCATTCTCACTGGGGTTAGATGATATCTCAGGGTGGTTTTGATTGGCATTTCTCTGATGATCAGGGATGATAAGCATTTTTTCAAATGATTGTTAACTATTCATCTGTCTTCATCAGAGAAGGCTCTGTTCATATCTCTTGCCCAAGGGTAGATGGAATTGTTTGTTCATTTTCTATTAATTAATTTGAGTCTCTGTAGATTCTAGTTATCAACCCTTTGTCAGATTGATACCCTGCAAATATCTTTTCCCACTCTGAAGGTGGTCTTTTTGCTTTACTTGTTGTGTCCTTAGCTGTGCAGAAGCATTCTTGGTAACCTCAGTGAATCCCAAACAATATGAATTTATAGATCATATTTATACTCTTTAAAAGGAGGAAAACTGAATGATTTATAATTTATTAATCATTTAAAGTTGTTTCAGTTTGATATATTTCTTGATAATAAGAAATGCCAGGCATTTATCATATTTTTAGGTTCTATGTTAAGCTACATGTTCAATAAAACATTACCGATAAGCACTAATTTGTTTTTTGCAGCCTAATTATTAGGGGTTTGTGATTACCATAAAAAAGCAAAACAACAAACTGTAAAGTATTACTGGAATTAAGATTTTTGTCAATGAAATATGCAAACCTATATGTGGGATGGGTGTAGAGGAAAAAAATGTTGGTTTGTATGGATTGATTCATTTTGATATATAGTTCTTTTATATACTACATACTTGGAGTTGATATTTTATATTTTCTTGATTAAAATTGGAAGACAAAGAGTATAACCATTCATTTCTTTGATAGTGTTGATATTATTATAGTAGAAAGTTGTCGGCTTAACAGGCAGGATGCTCATTGTGAAGATATATTAAGGCAGATAATATCATTTTTTTGTCTTGAGATAGCGTATGAAATTAATATCTCTGCTTCATTCATGAGATTGTGAAAAATGGGAGGAAAATTTATTGGAGAAGATCTTTCTTTTATTTTAGCCATAATTCATAGTTTACTTTGAGGTGCTTCTGTTCACAATTTTCTCGGGACTTTTTCTGCTGTAACCGTTAAATTATCAATTGACATGATCCAGATCTAAATTTATTTTAATAGCATACAAGACTGATTTTTGTTGAGAATACAGAGAGTAAGAAGCAGTTCAATACACTTGCGATGAATTGTATTGTTATAAAGATATTATTTTATCTGAAGTATTTGTTATAGATAAGAAAATCCATTCTTCATTAAGTATTTTGAATTTTTTGTGAAAAAGAAAAAGAAACTATAAATTGTTACTCAAAAAAATGAAAATCCTTTCTTCTATCACTATTGAAATATATCTATTTGTGTAGTTCTGTCTTTCTGCAGGCTTAATGCAAAATCCATCTTCCCAGGTTTCCATATGGGCGGCTCTGCATATGGAACACAATGACATGGCAGCCCCTCTTCCTCTACAGAACCACATCCTTTCCATATATGTCACTGTAGAATCTTAACCAGATGAATCACATATCCAACAATATTTCTAAAGGGTATATTTCTTAGAGAAAGTAAGATTTGTAAGTGTAAGAGTATTTAATTAATATGCCATTAATCTCCATAAAGAAATATGGTTATCTCACTGATTTTTTATAATTTATGACACTTAATTTAATTAAAGAGAATAGCTATAACGGTTAAGTTTTTATAAACTTCTTTCACAATACTGGGTTAGCAAAGGGTATCTTTTTCAGAGGGAAACACAAACCACTTTAAAAAATATCATGTTCTCAGGTGGCACCTGTGGCTCAGTGAGTAGGGAGCTGGCCCCATATACCGAGGGTAGTGGGTTCAAACCTGGCCCCGGCCAAACTGCAACAAAAAAGTAGTTGAACGTTGTGGTGGGTGCCTGTAGTCCCAGCTACTCGGGAGGCTGAGGCAAGAGAATTGCCTAAAGCCCAAGAGCTGGAGGTTGCTGTGAGCTATGATGCTACAGCACTCTATTGAGGGCAACAAAGGGAGACTCTGTCTCTATTAAAACAAAAATATATATATGTATGTATATACATCATATATATATATGTATGTATATATATCAAGTTCTTATATATACACCATGTTCTCACTCATATGGAGAAGCTAAAACAGTTGATCTCATAGAGGTAGAGAATAGAATGATAAGAACTGGAACTGAGAAGGCTATGTGGGTGATGGGGGATAAAGAGAGCCTGGTTAATGGTTAAGACAACCAGTTAGATAGGAGCAAAGAGTTCTACTATTGGATAGTAGAGTAAGTTAACTAAAGTTAACAACAATATACTGTATATTTTAAAATAGCTAGAAGTGAGGATTTGAATGTTCCCAACAGATAGAAATGGTAAATATTAGAAGTGATGGCCAGCCCAAGTACCCTGACTTCATCATTATATACTCATGGCATGTAACAAAATACCACATGTACCCAATACTTATGTGCAGATATTTGTATCAATAAAAAAACATAACTTTAGGAAAAAAGCGAAGCTATATTCAAATATATGCATATTTTAAATTAATATTGGAATAATCAGAATGATTTTTGATGTGTGAAAACATTAAAAATTAAAATGAGAACATTTCCCCAGCAATCTCCTACCTTTTGCCACAGATATATGCAAATCACTGACGTTGCCAGAGGGTCACTTATGAGATTCTCTCTCAAGTGCATCGGTAAATGTTAGCATTGCTTGTTGATACCTAATCCTTGGTTAACATCATAAATCAGCACTTGTCAGATCAGGAAGGCATATTAACTAGAGTTATTGTATTTCCAAACAGTTAGGAGTGTTTTTTATTCTGACAGCTTCCCAGAGAGGAGACTCCGTGATGAGTAGCTGGAGATATTTCATACCACTGAGGAGGATACACATTGCCAGTTATTACTGTTAAGGGCAACCTTTGCTAGCACATCGTAATTCTCCCCACAGTCCTCCGTTTTAATTTCTGTCATACCAAGAGTTATTTACTCCTCTTACCAAGCTAACAGCTGCCAGCCATGTAAATTTTTATAGAGTTATAGAGTTTTAGAAGTAGGGGAAAATATCTGTAGAGACTGTCTTATCTGAATTTTCATTTTCCTGTTCAGACACGAATGCCCTTTCAGTAATGAAGCCTTAGTACGTTCTGGCTTTGAGAGATGTTTAACTCACTTTCACTTTCTCATAATTACAAAACTGTCACTGCCGGTTTTCATTCTAGCATCCTCTTCATCCTCTCTCTCTTTCTGAATGTACCATTATATATGTATATAAATATTATATACGGAGAGAGAGAAAGAGAGAGCCTTCCTGTAATGTTTCCCATTAAAGTATTAAACCAATTAAAACATATACATAGTGAAACGTACTAATGTGAGTACTCACACAGGTAATGGCATCAATCTTTGTGTCCATCAACACATGAGTGGATTAAAAAATACGCCATAGACAAAATGAAATGAAATAATGCTATTCAGCCATCACAAAGAATGAAATCCTGTCATTTGTGACAAGATGAAGTCTGGGGAACGTTATGTTAAGTAATCTAGGCACGAAAAGATAAATACTGCATGTGCTCAGTCACGTGAAAGCTACAAAGGTTGATCTCATAGAAGTAAAGAGTAGAATTGTGGTTACTAGGGAATGGGAAGTGGAGTGTGGGGAGGGAGAGATTGGTTGATGGATACAAAACTACAGCCAGATAGAAGAAATTCTTCTGTAACACTGTGGGATGTCAATAATTCATGAAAATTTATTATATATTTTAAAATAGGGAGAGAGATGACTTTGAATGTTCAAAGTACCGGGCAATGGTAAATGTTTTTGGTAATGAATATGCTAATTACCCTGCAATGATTATTACACATTATATACTTGTATTGAAATATCACTCTGAACCTTAAAAGTAGTATATAAAATGATTATGTTAATTAAAAACAATGAACATTAAAAATAAAGAAACAAAGGACTGTGGAAACAACACGACCAATGAAGCAGAAACACACATAAAAGAATGAGTTGTCTGTTGGAAGGGGTTGGTGGTAGACTTAGATTTACAGAGAACTCTAGCAGATACAGACAGGGAACCAATGGCAAATACAAAATTAGGTTATTTCTCTGTAAGGATATTACAAAATTGCTATAGCCAAGAGTAAAACTAGGCTTTTGGAAAGTGAAGGCAAGAATAAAAAGGTACTTAGGGAAGTCATGGGTTTTCTAAATCAATTTTCATTAATAATATGTAGGTGATTTTTTAAAAATTCAGAATAGTAGGGGGTACGTTTGTTGCATTTACATACTTTGTTTTTTGCACAAACTGAGTCAAAATTTTATTAGTGTGTACCCCGACCCAGATGGTGTGCACAACTGTAGGGTTTGCCAATGACAGAATGTGGACACACACTTCTTTGTAACTTTATTGAGAATGATTTTGAGAAGAGATAATCCTGGAACACTAAATGTGTGGGGTGAGAAGTCTTTCAACAGTTACCTTCCTAAGTGCTGCTAGTTTCGTGATTCCAACAGATCATTTCACAGAGAAATGCGTGAACTGGAGTGAGAACATTTTATTATGGAGTTTTTGAAGGAGCAAAAGAAGAATGGTGGTGTTTTAAAGATGTGAATGTTTTGAATTTTTTTCACAAAGTAGAGGGAGCAAACTATGGATTTGTGAACTTGACTTTGCCTCAGTGAAAGACTTGGGAATACATCCTATAGCCTGTAGGACAGGAGAATGTGTGCATGCCTCTGTGTGTATTTGACCTTGAAGAGCAGGATCTTGGTTAACTTTGTTCTTAGTCATTAGACCACTAAAAAGAAAATTTCTATATACCTTCTGTGTAAGAATTTGCGTGCAGTACTGGACAGAAGCTTACCTTGTGCGTAAGATGCAGAAATATGGACAGAATAATGAATTTGTAGCATGTTAGGTGACTATGACAACTTTCATTAATTTTAAGTACAATAGAACCCTTTCTGACTTGTTTCTATATTTTTCTCAAACAATAACACGTACAAAAGGCAGAGATTATGCCATGTAAGGAGAATATAAAATTTAGAAGATGTTCACAAATGGGTTGATTGGACTCTATGTCAATAAAATGTTGTGTGGTATAGACATGGTTTCTTGCTTTTTGTGGTGATTTTACTTTATAATTTAAAAAATTAATTTAACAGAGAAGGCCTGTATTACTAAATTTAGAAGTAAATGTTAATTTGCAAAAATCCCTGGGATTCTTCTTTTGATGTTTCTTAAATTCTTTGACCTTCTATTCTGTAATCAGGAAATGAGGAATATTGCCAGCTAAAAATGAGGTGTAAATTATTTCCCACGGCATCTGATTTCCTATAGCATCTGTTTCAGTCACCTGAAATAGAGTTTCTCAAAAGTAATGACAAATTGGGTGGGCTAGGAGCATGGAATGCAAGCTGAAAAACCTTATTTTTCTGTAAGAACCATTCTTAGCTAATCAGGTTAAGTTACAGTATAACTTATCTCACATGGAATGTTTCAAAAGAAAGCAAGACAAATAAAAGCGTCTTAAAGCCAAATATCCGTATCACTATTCAATTTCATCATAACATGTGCAATAATTTATAGAGGCGTATACGTTTCTAAGATAATTAGACTAAAGAAATGGGAGGCACTTTGTTTAAATGTCAAATTTTAACTAATTTTCATGTGTAAATTATATGTGAGTGAATATTTATATATCAAGCCACCATAGGATTTGGGGGAACTGATTATTCCTTTCTCTGTCTTCTATTCTTTACAGAGATCGTTCTGTTAAAGTTCATATGTTAATCACAGATACAGTAGTTGAGTTTATATAGAAGATGTACCTCAACAGCAAAGAGCCAGAGCTCCAGGTTCAGTAAAACTAATACAAAATCCTGTAACAAAGGGTAGAATCTAGGATAAGTAATTTAATCATCTTTAACATAAAGAGTGATTATATAATCTCTATCTCATGGGGTTATTTTGAAAATTAGATGAGATAATGTGTATCAATTGGATAGCAGCACATCTGGTACCTAGTAAGTAGTTTTTTGTGTAAAGGAAAAATTATTTTTGAAGGAACAATATTGAATATAATGTTGGTAACTTGTATTTTTATTAGATGTGATGTTCTCAAATTAGGTTTCTCTTTAAATGCTAAAATATGTACACAAATCTTTGAAGCAATCAATCTAAAATGTGTAGATTATGAAATTTAAAACAAGCTTTACTGGAACTTCCCATTCATATATTTTTATAATTGGTATTTTGATCATTTTATACATAGAAACGTATTTTCTTTTCAGATATTTTATTTGAAGAATTTTTGTGTGTGGTCAGTTGGGTGTGTGTCCGGGGAAGGCAGAGAGATAGATTGTTAAATAATGCGAAAGGTCACTGCAAACCATTCCAATATATGTACCTAACAAAATAGGAATTTCAGTTAGTATTATAAAATACTATTTTTTACCAAAGTAAAAAAATTTGTTTGCTATTTGTATTTTGTCTTGTGTGTTCTGTAACAAGTAGTAAATGATTATGTATTCAAAAAAAATTGCACAACTCTTGTTAAAGCTATATTGATAGATACTTTCTATTTTGGTTGCTGATATAATGCTATCTTTCTTTTTCTAATATTATTTTGTAATTCTTTTTTACATAGGAATATAATTGATTTTGTATAGTTATTTTATAGTTAGCTATATTGCTGAATTTGTCTATCATTTTTGGTAACTTGCAAGTAACTTGGTAACTCAGAAGTAATGAAATTTGTATTTTTTTTTACAAACTATTGGGATTTTTAAGTTATCATAATTATACTAGCTAGGATCTTCAACTTTACTAGGATTGGTGGTAATGAGTACACTTATCTCATAATTGATTTGTAGATAATACTTTTGTTTCCTCATAAAATTGATATATTTGTCCCAATGTTATCTTCAATGATTACATCAATGTTTTGCCTATAGTTGATGTTCTGTAAATATTCATGGAATAAAGGAACCTGAAAAAAATACATCAGAAAAATAAAAAAATATATATTATTTTTTACTTAAGAGCTTTCAAATGTGGTCTTATTGCAGGATTGTTTTTTGAAGACTTGAACTTCCTTTTATTTTTTTTTTTTAGATCATAACTGTGAACATTACTTCATTTATGGGGTACAGTGTACTGATTTTATATACAATTTGGAATGTTTACATCAAACTGGTTAACATAGCCTTCACCTCACTTATTTAATTGTTGTGTTTAGATATTTATACTCTTAATATATTTGACATGTACCCTTGCAATATGCACAATAAGGGAGATCCCACCGATTACCCTCCCTCCACCTGGCCACCCCCTCCCCTCCCTTCACCCTCCTCCTCTCTCCTACTTTCTGGGCTATAATTGTGTTTTATCATTCGTATGAAAGTGTGGGTGATTATGGGGAGAGAAGGAAACACTTCTGCATTGCTGGTGGGAATGCAAACTAATACGTCCCTTCAACACTTTGGAAACTAGAAGTAGACCTGCCATTTGATCCTGCAATTCCTCTACTAGGTATATATCCCGGTGACAAAAAATCACTTTACAACAAAGACATTTGCACAAGGATGTTTATTGCAGCCCAACTCATAATTGCCAAGTCATGGAAGCAAACCAAGTGCCCATCACCCCTTCAATGGATTAACAAATTGTGGTATATGTATACCATGGAATATTTTGTAGCCATAAAAAGATGGAGACTTTACCTCTTTTGTGTTTACATGGATGGAGCTGGATCGTATTCTTCTTAGTAAAGTATCTGAAGAATGGATGAAATTCCTTTTAAAGACCATGGAGGATCTTGAAGAGTGGGAGTGGTGTTTGTAATAGATGGTTCCTCTTCTCTACTGCAGCATTTTGATATCTCAGTATTTCATTTAAATACATAGTCTTCACAAGAGGATCCTAGTGTAGGAATCAAAACACACTGCAGGCCACTATGGATGTCCCTTCAATCTGTCATTAAAAGTTGTATACCTGTAAACCTGGCCAAGGTGAGAGGGAAATAGTGTAAGATCACAGTGGTTTTAGTTTAATATTATTTTTTACTTTGTATAGATATAGTGAAACTTGTCTTATGAAATCATTGCGTATATTAGGTGAATTCATATTAAAAATGTAAATGAGCAAGCCCTGCTTCAGAGTAGGTAGAAATGAGGTGTTTGTGGAAGTAATGAATTAATGCTATCATTAGACATACTTGCCTTGGAAATTAAAATAGATCTATTTAAATGAGAAATAATAATCTGAGTCATCAAGTTCCTTAAATGCAACAGGATAAAATTTTTCACATGATGTTATTCATGTTTTCTTCTCGTATCTATTTGCAGAAGTGTTGCTGTCTCTTAAGACTGTTCTTCCTGACCTAAGTGGTATACCAGAGACTTAGTATAACAGAGTCATATAAGATAATATGTCTTTACTACTGCTGAAGCACATTGTCTGGGTTCAAATTTTGGTAGCACCACTAACTGCTTATCTTATTTTGAGCAAGTTACTTAACCTTTTGGGGGTTCTGTTTGCTTGCCTAGGAAAGCCTTATGATTACAAAAGGAGCTAACACCTAGGAGGGGCCTCCAGGTTAATCAGTCATATATCTGAAAACACCAGAAAAATATCGCATCTCACTAAATTTTAACTGTTGTTTTCTCCTACCAGTATCTGGTGATAATTAGTTTTATGTCTGTCTTCCACAGGAGATTATGATGTCCTTGACAGTAAGAACACTATTCTTACTTATCTTTTTATATTTGAACTCCATCTCAGTGCCAAGCAAAAGGCAAGGGATTAATATTTGGGTGGTTGTTATAATTAACATAAAATGAGGGTCTTATAATTTATAGGTATTTATAATGCCATAAATCGTTAAAGTTGTGACCCTGATGACCAGGACTAAATACTAATTTACTTTCATAATGCCATTATATTGTTTATAAGTGCAAACACTTAAATTTCAAATTTTCTCCTCATAATTATATATATAAAAATATATATATGTGCGTGAGCACATTTGTGTATATGGTATATATATACACACACACATAGTTATACAACTTAAGAGAAATTTCATTCTTGAAATGCCTTTTTCAAATAAATCCTTGTTTACTCTTCCCGCCCACACTCATTGTCAGACCCCAGATTACTGCTGTATAGATTTTCCTTCCTGACTCTCTGTCTCACCTTCGGGTTCAGGTTTCCTTGCTTGTATCAAAATGTCCTTCTAGCCATTTTTCAGTTACATGTGCGCATTGATATTGCAGTTCAGATAAACTTTCTTTTCATTGAAAAGCAAAGAAATGAAACCCCAGTTTCTACTTCTATCAGAAAAGAAATATGAGAAGAAATGAACATGGCCCCAATCAAATAATAATGGCAGAGACCTATCTAAGAAAATTTAAAAATTATTTTGTCAGAATGAAAAGTTTTCCCCTAAGTCATATGTATTTAGTGATTTTCTTCACTCTAATTTGGGTACCTCCTTTATTGTATTAAATTAATCTCCAAGATAATAAAGTTGGTATTTGCCATTAAGACCTATTCCAGGTTGCTCAGTGCCATTTCAATAAGATAATCTACCTGAGTATTACAGCTGCTTTGTGAAATGGCTCGTGTTCTTTCTTATAAAAGATTTTGTATTATCATTGGTGTGTACAAGGTAGAGAAGGTATGCCATTTGTAATGAACTAGTCTGGTTTGCTTTTAACGAAAAAGATTATCTTTGAAAATGCTTTAAAGAAATGTCTATTGTTACTGAGGTATTCAGACAATACTGGTAATTCTTCAATGATTTCTTAGATATAATTACATGAATTTTGGCTGAATACATATTTTGAAAAATAGCAATTATTAGAAAACTAGAAAAAAACATGCTTGGAAACAAAACTGGTTTTGCTAATGGGTTGCCATTTAGAGTCAAAGTGTTCATTAAGCAGGAGGTGGCTAATGAGCAGATGCTTAATGAGCGACAGAAAGGAACAGACAGGGTTTTTTTGCTTGTTTATTTCCTACAGACAAAAGGTATAGATGTGTTTAACAAACAACAACAAAAACAATATATAGCACATGTCCAACTTTATGAGACTTGGTAGAAAGATGTCCTAATAATAACATTGAGTACAGTATATAAACTTGCATAAAAATTTCAGAACAAAACTGATACAATTTTAGAAATAAGTCAAACTTAATACCCGAAGAACACTAATCAAGTTATTGAAACAAATGTAATCAACTTATATTCAACGTACTTGAATATAAGTTGTTATATGGTTAGATTGTTTTCTCATCTTCCTTTAAAATCTCATTACCAGTGTCTCAAAAAAATAAAATAAAATCTCCTTACCTTGCTAATGATCATTTTACTGCTTATGTATAGGGCGAAGAAGTGCTGTGGATTTTTGTTTTGTTTTGTTTTGTTTTTCATAACTATACAGCCATGCGTTCTTCCATGCTGGGTTCAATTCCGCGGACCTGAGGTTTTTCATATGTACTGTTCCTCTGTTAAGATCATCGCAAAGAACCGACAAATATATGAGGAATTGTGTATGCATTCTATTTACCCTTAACATTTACTATTAGAAGTTTTAATAGTAAAACATTTGGAAAAATAAATGAGTTTGTCTAATATTAATAGGGGAAATCTCTTCAGTTGCGTTTTCCTTTTAAAACAATTTTTTTCATTTTTTTTTTCTCCTGGTCTATCCTTTATAACGGATTTTTCAGGTACGGAACTCTTCCTATGTGGTGATTTTCAAAGAAGAAGGTCATTAAGCCTCTTTTGTAATAAAACCTTTGCTGGTTTTTCTGTGCAAATATCCTCCTTTTATGGCCCTTAAACACGACATTTTTTAACAACCGATTTTAATTTTACTTTACTTTCCTACAATTTTCCCCAAAGCAATAATCACAGCTTTTCTCCAAGTTTTTCCTCCTGTGTGCTGATGAAGTCAAATTGTTATTACTGGAATTATATTAATACTAATTTACTCTATAATTTATCTCTATCACTGTTGATGAAACTGTACAATGTTAAGTTTGTATTTTATTTATTTTATTTTTATATTTAACATGTCTACTGATACAGTTAAACTATATAAATTACAGTATAAGGACCAAATTCCAATCTAATTTTTCATGTCCATAAAATACCACTACATTAGCCTTCTAATTACATGTTTGATTCTTTTAATGGATACATAATTGATGGCACAGACCCTTCTGATTGCTTAATAAAAAGAGCATGAAAATTAGAATCAGCCACTATCACAAGGATTACTTTCTCTTCTTTTTCCTAGAAGGAACTTAAAAGTCATCTTAGGTTTTCATTTAGCGTTATTAATATTACATGATCATGCATATAGTAATCGGGATTTTAAAAATATAAATAATACGCAAGTGGAAATGTTATCATTGAGGTAGGAACATTTCAAGAAAACCCGATTCATTTCACTGGATGATTAAATACAGTGTCTGACAGTGTGCTTTAGTTCTTAGCTGATCGAATGGCTCTTCGCATTGACTAACTGGACTGGCAAAACTTGGATATTTTATTCAGTTCACACTGAGTACTATAAAATGCAAAAATAGGCATAATTTTACTCCTGAGATTCCATTTTAATCTGATCTGTTCTTTAATTTGTGTTTCATACATGATTCCAATTTGTACAAGTTATAGGGAGGTAAAAAAGATCAATGTCCTCAAGGATGCTTTGGAGAAGCCATCATTTTGGAAACCAGTAGTTCAGTTATACCAAAAACTGCTTTTAGCTGGAGTTAAGTAAGTCAGAGATTATGTGCCACCCGTATTACTATTGTCATTATTATTTTGGCAGAGGAGATATTTATGAGTGTAATAGACTGTTAGTTTCTCAAGCATCATTGTTTTGGTTAAAATGGAGAGTGACGATTCCACTGCTTCCTGTTCCTCGGGTCCCTGTGATTCCTTCTTTGTAAGGCAGTCCCACGTTCTGCCAGCCCCACCTAGCCCACTGCTCCAGTTTGGGGTATGTAACACTTTTTTTGCTGAGCTAGAAGGAACGCTGTCAACATTGGTGACTGATTTCTCACCTTCGCTTCCCCTCAAGGCTGTCACTGGGGGCCTGACATAGGAGGTGGTGTTTAGCCAGGAACCAGAAAGACAATTTAACATTGGGGTGTTACTTCCTCAGTGCCTTAATCTCCTGCTCTGGGAAATGAAAATGAACCCAATACCTAATCCCTGGATGCCTGCATGGTTGCAAGAGTTAAATGAGTGCTTCCCACGCCGAGGACTGAAACTGTGAGCTAGGGTTAGATGCCATTGGTGTTCATCCTGGAGGTGGTAGGGACTTTGAGAGCACTGTCTTGAGAGAGAGAATTTAGATGTAGATATTGTTAAATATTTCTTTGGCACCATCATGAGGATCTTGATTTCAGACTATCAAGTTATTAAGCTTTCATGTTATCTTGTTAGCAAGATACTTTAACCTTGCTATTTCTTTAAACCAAGAAATCAGGGCCTGGTGACACTTGGTGTCTACTGTGATGTGACCTACAGCTTCCCATTTAATGAAAGAGGTATTTGTCCTGGTTAAGAGGACTGTAAAGAGCCAACTTCATTCTCTTCAGGAATTGCTTCCGCTCTCCAAAGTCCTATACCTTAGGTCACATCTCTTACTTGATTTTTCCATGGCTACTGAGGAGGAATATAAAATTCTGGCCATCTCAGCAAATCTCCTAAGCATCTTTTCTGCTCCCAAGCTCCCCGGGAGTTAACCGAGGTGGATTTTGAGTCTCTGTTACAGGTTGACTTTTTCCTCTCTGATCCTGCATTTTTCCCTTCCCTTCCCCACGTTGCTCCTGAGGGCACTGTCTACAACTCCCCTCCAAGGGTGTTCCTAGGAGGCCCAGAGTGAGAACAAAGCATTGTAACTTTTCACCCACTGGATTAACAAATTGAGCTGAGTAACAAAATATATAGAACTGTATTTTCAGAATCCGAATCATTTGTGACTCAGATTTCCTAGGGCAAGCCAGGCTGACGATAAATTTCATGTAACAGGTGTTTCTGGCTCAACATCGTGGGTTCTGCCCCCAGTCCAGTGTCCTCCGCTGTAATAGGCTCATGGGAAACACTATTGTGTAAAGAGCAGGCAGCCATTGCTGTACACTTGACCACATTTGCTATCTCACAATTTTTGTTGCCCAGTCCTCTTGCCATTCCACATTTTGGATTCTGATAAAATTCTGTGAATCTCTTCATCTCTTTTATTCGAGGCAATTACTGATTTTCTGTTTTGCTGCTTTCTGTAACTAAAGTTGCTGATGTAGTAGAGAATGGCTCAGGTACCTGATTTCCAAAACTTTTCTACACTTTTATTGTTGCTATCAAGCTGGGTTATCCAACAGAAGAACAGAATTCTTTAACCATGATTTTGGTAAGTGCTATAATAAGGAGTCAAACTCCTGATGCCCCTTTCTTTGATGTTTTCTAGAGATTTCAGTACACCTTCTATTTCAGCTCTGACTTGTAGCATCTCTCTGTGACAGGTAGTAAAGATTTTCCACGGCTTAAGCTGAACAAGAATCTGAGAACTTGTCCGCAATTGGGAACATTCAAAATCATCCTTTTTCTCAGACCCAAAGACTTAGTCTTCCACAGAATTAATTTTTTCCCCAGAAGCATCTTAGCTCTTAGACAAATAGACCTCTAGTGGCCTGTAATCCTTACAATCAACATTTAGACAAATTAGCAACACTCTTATGGCCCCAGTAGAGGCACCATTTGGGGTTTCCATTGTGTTTAGAAATTGAATGTACAGCTTCCTATTTACTCTTTTCTCCAAAAGTAAAAAAAGTAAAAGTAGATAATATTAGACCACTCTACCCAAAACTTGTGGCCTCTTAACAAAATTTAGAGATGATAAAGTGTTCTTAATCTTTGCATAGTCATTTCTAAGAGTTTATTTTATTGTATTTTTATATTTCCCTTTGTGTCATCACCCACATTTATTCATGCTTTAGCAGTATGGGTATAAATTTATTTTACTTAGATCAGAGAACCCATTTACTGAATAGTTGCAAAAGAATTGTGATTACTGGTGTTCCATTGGAATGATACTGATATTATAATTCTATAGAATTAAACCTTGTGTTAAGAGACTTAATTAGCATTTATATTTTGCTTCTGAGTAAATATTTATATGATGATTGTGCATTTAAATGTTGAAAGGTCAAATGAGTTTGCATAAGAGATATTTGTGGAGGCGAGGCATCTCTATGATTAAAAATCTTTCCTTGCTCTTTATTTTCTAAATTTCCAACAATATTTTATTTAAAAAAATTACACACGCCTTCATAAGTGAATATGGCATATTAGTCTATATAATTGTTTTAAATTACAGAGGAATTATTAATTACTAATTTTGATGAAATGCACCTGTGAAGCATGTGTAATTATGATTCAACACATGAACATACCCTACTCATACACTTGTTGTCTAGCCCATGATAATCAAGAACAATATTTAAAGGCATAGTTTGTAATTATAGACTGTAGTGTTTATGAAGATGTTTTGCCAAAGAGTAATCACCTAAATATTAACACACAAGAATATAAATATGTAAGATTGTATTAAATATATATGATTATATTAAATGTTTGTGATTAATAATTTTGAGACAATTAATTATTAAAACAGATTTTAAAATTCTATCTATAAGTATGTATATCAGCCTAAATAAATATCAAAACTGAGTCTTAAAATATGAGGGAAAGTGATACTGCCAGGTATCACTGGTGAGCGACAATATACGGTGATTTATAAAATAAGTTAATTGATTCCAGAAGACATGATATCATGCTCATTTTTAAATTATTATAAGATGAATGCATTGAAAATTTGACTTGAGCAGTATGCTTTTTGATAAAATGAATTTGCCTAGTAAATGTATATTGTGATTATTTGTCTTGAGAACTGTGTTTGTGGGGGGGAACATGAATGGTAGACTACTTAGAATTAGCCCTGTCTTCTCTCCATCCCTGAAGAAATAATTAATCTTTGTCTCCCATCCCTGAAGAAATAATTTATGATACATTTTCTGCCTTATAAATTTTTGCACTTGAACACTTTCTCAGAATAAAATTTTTTAAATATAAAATATAAAGAAGTTAGTTGTAGACCCTAATTTGGGACCATTTTCTTTTGTTTTAAGGCCCCCTGGAAAATGTATACCATGGACATCTTAAAGGGAATGACATTTTAAAAGGTAATCTACAAAAGAGCAATATCTAAAGTCTTTTAATATTTAGACAACCAAACTTTATCTATTAGGTACTGGGATCTATTTGATTATTGATGGATGAATTGAGAAAGGGGGTTGAAAGGGAGTAGCCTTTAACACTACCTAAATCGTCTCCACATCCCGAACACACTGATAAGGTGACCATCCTGTGAGACTATTCATTTGTGTATGTGATTATGCCTAATGGGCACCTTGGAAGGATAATTTGAAGATAACCTTTATTATCTCTCTTGATCTAGCAAGATACTGTCCAGTGGGGTATAAACAGAAATCATTTCCTTTACTAAAATAATGACATTTTAATGTACGAAACTCTTGGTTAGAGGACAGTGATGGGGAACCTGGATAGGTTTGAGAGCAATCTTGCTTAGACCACTGTCTTCTCAGTCTAACTTATTGATTGGTTTGAAGTATAATGAACTCGAAGGAGGACAAATAGTTCCTTAATAATATTTAATAATAAAAGCGCATCTGAGCACAGAATGGAGATCACTGTGAACTGGTGGCCGAGGCTGGCAGTTAGGAGAAGGCTCAGAGGGCAGCGCATTTGGGATTGGGGATTTGACTCATTACCTCAAGTCTTAGTAGTTATTTAAATTTCCTAAACCTTACTTTCCTCATGATTAAAATTATAATAATAATGGAGCCTAAGTCACATATTTGATGTGAGAATTGAAAGGGAAACATTCATGTTAAATACAATGCTGGCACAGTCCATGTCCAGTAATCAGGAGCTTTCTACACCATTATCATTACCCTCGTACCCCCCTAAATGTGCAGTACACATATCTATACAACTGGAAATCCATTTATTAGTCCTTCAGACCAGTGATTTTCAAGTAATATGCCATGAGAGGGTCTCAGGTGTGCTGTAAAATATTATAAAGATCATGATTTAAATTATTTTTGAAAGCATTTCAAAGCATAATAAGTATATTCTTTTCTCTCTCTCTCTTTTTTTGTTTTTGATCAACATAATTTTAGTGTGCCAAAGAAGTTTATGGGTTCAAGTGTGCTGTGAGATGAAAAGTGTTGCTTTAATGAAAGATAAAATGTCTAGTCAAATATCCCATAAAATAAAATAGGCTGTTTTTAAAGTACCTCATTTTAGCAATACCTTTATAGTCAATAAACTGTTTCCTTTTTGGAAGGAGAAAGGCCAGCGTAAACATATTTATTTGCAGAGAATTAACTTCTGTTGTAACGCATAGTAACAAAATAATTAGGGTGCAAAGATCTCTGTGTATTTACATATTAGCAATGCTATGTAGTTTGGACATGATTTATTTTAAGATCTAAACATGGAGTCAGGAAATCATATTTATTCATGAAACTTGCACGTAGCTTATTCTTTGATCAGTAATAGGTGTTGAATATAATTTTGAAGGATGGTGGCAAAAACATAGTAGAATTCCAATTGGAGTTAATGATGAAATAGATGTTACTGGACTTTCTTTTTCTTTCCTTTCTTTTTTCCGATGGTGTGATTTTATTTTACATTTGTGGGATTATATTGCCCTTTCATCTGGCTCATTTGTAAAGTTGCAAAAATACTTCCAGAGATGCACTAAATTAAGTTAATAATTGCAAATGGAGAGAATATGACAAGGTTATATATAT
>NW_003852404.1:14920498-14943835 GCF_000181295.1 Otolemur garnettii | reverse complement strand
TTTTTTTTTAATCACAAAAGACTTCCTGGTACTTCTCTTAATGAATAAACTTAAGTGTAGCCGGGTCTCTAGAAATCACAAACTGATCAGAAAGGCAGGAAGGGGCAAAACTTTTCACCTTGGAATTGCACCATGAAACTGTTGCTCTTCATAGAATGTCATGGTATAGGTTTGATTGAAACACTTTAAAACTGAAGGTAAATAAATATAGAAGAGAATGTTTTGATAAGGTGAAGGGTAACCCATAGATTTTGGTAGGATATGCTTTCATAATTAGAGCAGGAATTAGTAAACAGCAAAGAAACCACATTCTTGACTATTTGTACTTTTTTTCCCCTACTCATCTCATTCTCTGACATTATGTAGCCTCTTTAATAACAGACTCGATTGAAAATTTGTTTTAACATAACCAGTCCTACTCTTCTATAAAATGGTCTCTAAAAGACCATTTCATATTTTTTTTCCTTTTTTTTGAGACAGAATCTCACTGTGTCACTCTCGGTAGAGTGCTGTGGCATCACAGCTCACAGCAACTTCACTCTTGGGCTTAAGAGAGTCTCTTGCCTCGGGCTCCCAGGTAGCTGGGACGATAGGTTCCATAAAAATCTTAAAGGGGCTAAATAAATATAATATTGAAAGCCCAGGGTATCTAAAGCAGATTTAAAGCTTTGGTTCTAAAGTGAGTTAAAATGTTTCCCTTGTAAGCACTTTAAACTTCACCTTTAAACATTGATTAAAACATTATAAAGAATTCACAACAGCAGCTACATGAAGGTAGAAAAAGATTACTAGGAAGAAGGATAGTAATTGCATCAAGTACGAAGAAATTAGTGAGATATAATAAAGAGATGCCATGATCTGTGAGTGGGTCAATGGGTCATTCTCCTCTATAGAGAAGAACCATCACCTTTAATCTGAAATGGTTTACCAGATAGGACAATTCCAATTTGAAGGTATTGTGTACATAACCTCAATATTTTCAAGTTTCCAGACTTCTGAGGAGTAACCCTTATTTTATGATACAGTGTCACAGTATCTATATTGCCCAAGTGTAAGTGATCCCTGCAGGGACCAAGTACTTATACTGTGCACATTTCAAAATTCTTCTTGTTTGACCTCTGCTCATAACTTCTCCCATATTGCAAGGTCTTCTGGGACCTTCTCTATGCAGTTGTCATTCTCATATTTAACACAAACTTTTTTTTAAGTTGTCATTAAAAAGAAGGACTTTGCACCTGTAGTCTCAGCTACTTGGGAGGCTGAGCCAAGAGAATCACTTAAACTCAAGAGTTTGAGGTCACTGTGAGCTGTGATGACACAGCACTCTACTGAGGGCAACATAGTAAGACTATGTCTCAAAAAAACAAACAACAACAAAAATACACAACAAGACTTTTCTAAGACCTGAAGATTATAAATTAATTACACCATTGACTAGCTAAAACCAGGTATTAATCAACTCTGCTTCTAAATTCTTCAGGTCCCCTCCCTTGCCCTGTGTGTCCTTTAACAGCTATTTCTACAAACTCTAGTCTTTTGTGTGAGACTCCTCACATGTTACCTTCCCTACACCTTAAAAAGATGCCAACACCTGTATTCTTCAGGCTTCAGCCACTGAGAATAGAGAAACACAAAGTAATAATTTCTGCTAAGAATTTTCTGCTTGCAATCACAATGATTTCTACATCATTGAACATCGTGCCTTCCACTTCATCAAGAGCCACTGGCTCCCTTGAGGAGTACTGCCCAGGAGCTCTAGGCAGATGGATCATATGTGCTTACCAGAAAGAATGTACCATAGTGGTCCCCAATTATCTTCCCAAATTAAAAAAAAAAAAAAAAGTAAATCTGGCTTCTACACTTACAACCAAAGGGAAAAGAAAACTCAAAATATGTAAAAAAAAAATGCAACTTTTTTTTCCACTTTCAATTGTTTGAAATTCAGAAATACTGGGATCCACTTGCTGTGCGTGTGTACGATAAGTGTGATATTACTTCATTGCATAACGAGAACCAAATTCACGTTTAGTATGTTAGTGGCACTTTAAATATGTATTTATTTAAAAATAAAGCAAATTATATTGTATTTGAATTATGTATTAGATATACATTAATATATATTAACAATAACTCCAAGCATCTGTCAGTGCAATCAAGGAGAAAAGAGGAAACAAGTGGCCATTTTGGCTACAGAGTCAGACTGTGCTTTCTTCAGTATCTGATGTGCCTGGAGAAGTATGTACAGCACCTTGGAACACTGTTGCTTTATCAGCCATACATTCTGATATTTGTGGAAGTGGCCTTACATTTAAATTCACGTAGTTTTTTTCTTCATCTCATTTCCGTTGATCCCCTGGGTCCCGTATTCCTACATGGAGCGACAAACATTAAACCAATTTTTCATTCGTCATTGCTTTTTTGATTTTCCATTCATCATTGTGTGGTAGGGACAATATGAATAGTTACATATTAATTTGTATTAAACTCTCTAGTGCTTTCTTTGAAGGACTGTCTATGGTCATCTGTTTCTAACAGTTGCTTAAAATATGGCGCTCAAAAATGAATTTAACATGCCAGATATTACTTGATCATGGTGAGTATATGTCTCTTATTTGATAGGAAATAAATTATTATTATTATTTGTGAGGCAGCTGCAGTTTTTATGAGTCCTTTCTTCTACCCATGTCACATGTTTGGCTTTTTTTAACTAGTGTACCTATTTTACCTTATGTATCTATGATGTGAATTTCTTTGCATTTGTTTGTTTTTGATTCAACATCTAATAGTTGAAATATCAGAGATGTATGTCGAAAGACAGGGAGAAGGCCAGATCAAGGCCAAGGCAATGGGCTTCTGTCACTTCATCCAGAAGGACGTACATAAAGTCAAGTTTTGAAGCTCAAAGTGACAGAGACTTTGGAGACATTAATGAGTTAGAGTATTGGATGGAAATAGTGCAGCAGAAATAGAGCATTTTACTTCAGATGATGCAATGTCGGCTAACTGAATCTAAATGACTAAATATTTGACTCTGGACTTTGTGGCTTCCGAGCTCTATATACCAAGACTTGTTTTATAAATAGGAACCATGGACTAAATGGCTACTATTTAGGGAATGTTTTAACATAAGAACCTTTTTATGTTCAGAAATAATAGCTTATTGTAGGTGTTAACCTAGACCTTTATCTTTTACATAGTATTTCTGTTATAATACGTACTTTATTGACAAGTTAAAAATAGCTTTGCACAGTGCTATCTTTGATTTTGGATTAATAGCCATTCTCATTCTCTAAAATAGTGGTTCTAATTTGGGAAGTTTTGTTCCCCAGAATGTGTTAGGCAGTTTCTGGAAACATTTCGGGTTGCCACACTGCGCATTGGTGTCTGGGGCGTTACTGGTATCATGCGAATAGAGTCCAGGGGAACTGCTAAATATCCCCAATGCACAACGTCTTCACTCCCCACAGAGAGACATCCAGGGTGAAGTCTCAGCAGTGTGAGGAAGAGAGATTCTGCCCTGTACAAGGTTGTAATGTAGAACATTTATTTTTGGCAATATGTTCATTCAGATGTAAACATGTGCAACTCTACAGACTTAGTATAATTATAATCAATTATGTGAAATATACCATTCACATGTCTGAACTAATTTGATAAAAAAGTAAGAATTAGGTTTTTTCATGCTTGACATATATTTGTAAATGAGTGGCAATTATAGCTATACTAATAACAGTGGATTTACTCCATTGCTTATGAATTTAATTGCATTTTTATGCATAATGTCCAGTTTAAAAAGTAATACTTTGATGCATTTTAATGTACTGCATCACTGATTGTATCATCAGTGAAAATCGTCACCAATAAACAAACCGTATTCGTTCAATTCTGGGGTTCAGTGATATGTAAATGTATTATGCTATTAATGTATAAGCATATCTGTATATGTGTGCTGATGTATTTTTTAGTCCAAATACTCTAGATTTAGGTACTTTAAAAAAAATGTCTGAAGAAAAGAGTTGGTGTGTGTTAAATTATTTGTTCTTTATTATTTTCTGTCCACATATTAAAAATTTTATTTTAAGCAGACAATTTTAGACATCAAATAATTATTTGAAACAAGTTTTCAAGACATAGCAGGTCATTACTAATACTGAATGAAAATTAAAAGTTTATGTTATGCTGGAGCATTTATCATATCCTATTATAGGAGTAAAAAGTGACAAAATTGGTATTCTGAGATGTTTCTTTTTCAAAGATCATAGCTTAGTGGGGGTGTTAGCAGAATGTGCACACACACACAAGCTTATGGTCTTATTTGGAACAGGAAGATTCCCCCCCACCCCCCGGTTTGTTGGCAAATTTTAACAAACATTAGAGCAAATGGGGGAAAGAAATGGAAGATGTGAAAAGGGAGAAAGCTTGGCTGATGGGGAATGCCCATGAATTGAAGTGAAATCTTCCAGGGCGTGGGGAAAGAGATTATTCTTGGACGACAGACAGGCAACTAAAAATGGTAAGAGGAAAGGAAGGAGCCAGGGGAAGATTGGCCTAAAATTAAGGTTGTCTCTACGGGAGCTTCTCTCTCTCTCTAAGATAAAAATGTGCTGAGTGGAAAGTCTGTAAGGACGGTGTGAGGTCTGAAGGAACCTTGTAAAGGAAGGTTGGGAGCAGCTATTCATAGAAAAGAAGCCATCTGGACATTAGCAGGGACTCTGAGGAGTTCAGCTGAGTAGCACCAGTCTACTTCATCTGCAGCTTCGGTGTCTCTCTATTCTAAAAGCGTGTTGAAGATTATATTAAATATTAAAGAGTCCCTTTCAGAGTGTTCTTGAAAATAGTACCACTGTCATTCCAAGGTGTGGCTTTGCCGTGGCTTCGTGACTAGCTGGCTGCTGCAGACAACCCCAGCTAAACATTTCTTGTTCTATTGCTAGGTGTTGTGCTATTCTTTTGTTCCTGTTTTAAAAATAAAGAATCCAGCTATTTGGATTTAGGTGCATTTTGTATTATTAACCTTGACAAGCCTTCATGATTTCTTTCTTTTTTAATTTAAAAAATTTATACGTATAGGTATATAGTTATAGTAGTAATATATATTTATCAGGTAAAGTGGAATCAATAATGTTAAGGGATATTTTGAAATAGCTAAAAGAGTGAAATAAAAAGGTTCTAGCACAAAAGTGATAGACTCCTGATGTGATGGAAACCCCGAGTATCCTTATTTGATTAATAGGCACTGTATCTGTGTATCAAACATCAGATCACCCCTTTCTCATGTGAGTTTGAGATGATAAAATGTTCCACATTAAAAAGTGAAACTGTCAATCAATCATCAAAATAGAAAAATTTTTTTTGGCTGGGGCTGGGCTTGAACCCACCACCTCCGGCATATGGGGCCAGTGCCTTACCCTTTTGAGCCACAGGTGCTGCCCAGAATGGAAACTTTTAATTAATTCTTTCAATGATGAGTTAAACAGAAAAGAACTACTTAAGTTTGAATTATACAATCTCTTCTCTTTAGACCTTTCCTAAGTTTGAAATAAGTACTATGACAAAACAATAGAAATAAAATAGTTGTTGAAATTGAAAACATACATTTGGTTTGACAAAGTGATATGTCGTAATGGTCTTGAATGTTTATAGTCCTTTATATGAATGTTATGTTTCTATTTTATTCAATTCTGTGAATTTGCTATTACATATTCATGATAGCTTTAAATATTTTTTTATAGTGTTCTGATTTGCAATCACTAAAATGTGACAGGAGTATTACTAGGATTTCACTGTAACTGTGGCTGCCATCACCTTGTTTTATATATTGTAAAGTGGTCATAATAAAGAAGGTAGGGTAGGAACTGGCTTTACACAATATAGATTTTCTAGCTACTTTTAGTCCATATTTTTCAGCTTTCCTCACTTAAATGGTAAACTGAAGTATCACGTATTTCTTAGTTGTTTAAAACTGGTTTAATGTAAAGTGTAAACATTTAATTTGGAAAGGAGGGAATTTTGTTTTAAGTGAGGAAAATATACTGGAGAGTTGTTTTATTGTTAAATATCAGTATGTACATGTGTATACAAATAAAGGTGAAGTATAGTATTGTGTTAGACATAAATTTACCTCCATCTGTAAAAGGCTGCTAAGGGAAATATTTCAAAGGGGTGTTTTGTTATTTTTTAAGGTTTTTCTTTTTTGCTTAATTATATGAAATTATCATATTAACCATAATTTTGTAAGCACAGAAATTTCATTGTAATCACCATAATAAAATCACAAATTGAAATTTGCATTATAAATCATAGCATACACATTTTCATATATCCCAGTGAAGTAGACATCCAGTAGGTTTTAGGCATCTAATTAGTACATGTGTGGGCAGTCAACAAGCTTTAGGACTTGCTCTCAGAAAAATAAAAAAATAACTAACTGTGCTTGCATCTTAATCTTAGACTTGCAGAACTGAGACAGAATTTTTGTTTAAGCCACCCGGTGTGTGGTACACAGTGAGGGCAGCCCTACAGATGGAATGCATTCACTAGAAAGTTAGTGTTTTGAAAGAGAAAACAGCATTGTTTGTTTTAATTTTGTACTGATAAGCAGGTCAGTTATACTGCATTTTGTGATGGAAAAAATCATATAATTTATCATTTTAAGAAAACACGATTTTCCTAAGTTTACCTACCTCGTCTGTGTTCCACAATGAGACAGATGATCAGAAATAAATCCCATATGAGGTAATTAAAACTCTTAACTGGGTTCTCAAAATATAAAGCACTTGGATTCTAAGCATCTTTGCCTTGTGTGTTGGTTTTATATTTTACCATAATGAAATCCAAACTGGGCAAAACCTCTAAAAGAGAATATGGACATTAACACAAAACAAAAATCCTGAATGGTTTTCTCTTAGTCCAAAGTCCACTTTACTTTTTTGTTTCCTTTTACCAACTGCTGGCGAAACCAGTTCTGTGGTACAAGTAAGTAGGTTGAAAATCTCTGTAAAGTAGTACTGAATCTTACACCTGCCCCTCAATTCAGTATACTGCTTATCTATATAGTCTTAATGTCAAATTATATGTACAATTTGGACATTTAAAAGTGCGTATCTAATTTTAAGTGTCAAAAGAAAGTAAATTCACTAATAAATAAAATACTCAGAATATGTATGATACTTAAAAAATACAAATATAAATGGAAGGAAAATAAAAATAATTAAAAGCTGATGCAATAAAGTAAATGCATTTTTAATGCACTAGTATAAGTGCTTTTTATAGTGTTTATTCCTGATATTACATAGCTAATATTTTATGTTTGAATTTCTTCTGTAGGCTTATTAAGAGTTCATTATTTATTAGGCACATTTCTAATCTTTGGGGGTAAAATGATAAAAAGTATAAAGTTTTTTGCATAAGTGGAGTTTCTGGTCTGGCTGCAGGCATGGGGTGTTTGCCCACACAATTGTATTTTAGTAATAACCAGGGGAGAATGAACATGAAAGGATATAATGAGAAATAATTATAGGGCCGTTATTTGTGTTTGAATATTCAGGACAAGACATATTGTCTGTGACCTGAGGGACAGTTAGATATTCTTGTAAAAAAAAATAAGGGGTTACAAATCTCAGTAGAAGGAGCAGGATGTGTGAAGGCCCTGAGTCGTGAGATTTTAGTGTATGTTGGAAACAAAATGAAGTGAATGTATCTACAGCATATTGCATTAAATGTAGAGGCTGGAGAGGTAGGCGGGAAAGCTTACCCCACCCCCTGAGGATATCATCTAAACTTAGAGTATAATAAAAGGAGATGCAGTCTAGCTATCTGAAAGCCCATGTAAATCTTCATTCCTGGTGTTCCTAAAAGGGCTGGCCTAGGACTTCCAAAGGATAAACTATTGAGAAAGCTTCTTAGATAGATTTTCTCCAAGATTTTCAGTGGTAGCACTATTGATATTTCACTATTTTCTGTTACTGATGTCATGATGCAGTCCCTGGTACCGTTTCCTATCATTTATTTTCCTTTTTCTACACCAAAAGCATTCTGCCTTCCAGCTGTGAGTGGTTATCAGCCGCTAGCCATTCTAAGAATTGTGGTAGGACCAAGTGTTTCCCTGTCCCTAAGGGGGCAGCGCTCTCCGAGAAGTGCCGTGGTTCTGTCACTTCAATTGCTTCTTTTCCCAGAAATTCACAGGGACGGTTTCTGGTAATAACCTTTTGCATCATGCTACAGAAAACTGAGAAACATTCATTTCAAGTCTCAGAAAATGTTTTTTTGCTTATTGTAACTTTAGCTTATTGCTACTGTATTTCCTGTACGTAAACCTAGCTGTAAATCGGATAAGAAATTGGTCATTGGGAAACTTGATTACTCTTTTCTAGGGTCAAGAGTCTCACTTCTAAGTAATGGAAAATTATAGACATTACAGACCAACTCTGCTTCTCTTCCTGGAGTTCCATTTAGGAGGAAATTATCTTGAAAACCTCAAGTTGCATGGCCTTTTGTTTCTCATCCATGTGGTCAGATGAACATGAACTTTAGAGAACTGAAGCTTTGTTGCTTTCACCTGCGTCTGATTTGTGGCTAACACAAACTGTGTAAAACAAGGACAAAAATAAAAACAACACATACTTTTAAATATCATAAAACATCTTAAAATATAATGTTACGTAACATTGCGTGGACACTTAATTTTCCCTATTTTTGATTTGGTGACCCTTCTTTACCAGTTTTCCTACTCATGTTGATATCACTTTTTATTAACAGTGATGGCCCAAAAGGTTATTCTTATAATCAGTCTACAGCACCGTTTCCAGAGTCCCCAGTTGTGGAGGACAGGGATTACTAGGCACTTTTAAAACATTTACTATTCATTATTTAAAATGTGTTGAGTTCTAATTATTTCCCAAGGTCATGAAAGCACTAGCTTATTTTGTGGTGTACTCCAGCTGATATCCCCTGTATTTATTATTAGCCATTTGTAACATGGTTTATACATATGTTTTATGTCAATAAATTTGAGCAAATTAGACAAAGGAGTGGTCTATTTCGGCTCAAAGATAATTTTAATTCACTAACTCTTAGCTAGATTAATGGTCCTACTAAAAATTAAGCACTCCCCAATGCATGGAATGTGTACCAAATGACCTCATTAAATAGGTATATGGAGAACAGATGCCTCTATGACCTGTCTCCAGATTTACTGAGCGGGAGTGTCCTTGTTTTAGTGTCTCTATGATCAGTGAACGAATTTCAAATTAGAGACACAAGGACAATACTTCCTCATGGGATGTTTTCTATGTAATTTGGATACTTCTGTACGCAGTTCTCTATGCAGTTGGCAGAATTTGAAATGTTAAACAAGATTCATCTTTTGCTGAGGAACTTATATTCTCTCCAACTCAAGAAATGATTTTATGGAATCATTGATATGATTTTTAGAATTTAGTCTTTGAACACAGTAGTTTTCATTAGCATACCTTTGCTAGACAAAGCAGATTGGTCTTTAAGTTAATGTTTGTTAAGTACTAACACATTTAAAAATGACACCTAGTTTGAATTATTCTATATGTAATAGTGAGGACTATGACTGCATTGCTTTTATGTAACATATACGTATATACTGATATACACACATACATATCCACTTTCAAGGCATTTAATTGAGACAATTGTTTGTCTATTTTACCGTTACTGTTGCTTTTGCTATCTTTATTTGTGTTTTATAAGACAGTTGGATAAAATATAACATAGCTGTTAAAACAAAGCTTGATTTTTTGCCATACTACCGATGGTGCTTCTGTGTACAGGAAAATTCAATATCTATAAAATATATGAAGTAAAATTATAAACTAAACATTAAAATGATATATTTTAGGTTGTTGGCTTTTTAAAACCCAAAGAAAAATTAGAATGA
Source organism: Otolemur garnettii (assembly GCF_000181295.1). Taxonomy (NCBI): domain Eukaryota; kingdom Metazoa; phylum Chordata; class Mammalia; order Primates; family Galagidae; genus Otolemur; species Otolemur garnettii. The sequence continues at coordinate 14,933,928 of NW_003852404.1, read as the reverse complement.
ACTTTAAACCAGGTTTACATTTTAAAAGTCACATAAATGTATTTTAAAAAATAAGTATATTTAAATTTAAACCTATAGAAAAAGTACAAAAATGAAACAGAAATTTGTTGACAGGTGTTCAATTTATGCAGACCCTTTTTAGCAGGTGTGAAGTCAGTTTTCCCTGGAAATTCCAAATTACTGTTATTGATTGAAAGTGCTGATGTTATCTTACCAATTTGAGAGAACCACAGCATGACTGTGGCATGTTTTATAGATGCTTAGTCTTTTGTGATGTTAAAGTTACCTTAATGTTACCTTGTTACTGAAAATACTTGAAAATTCTGCACATCCAGTTAAATAGGTTTATGCACAGGTGGGGTATAAATTATTAAGAAAGAGTCTATCTATATAAATTATTAAATTGTTTGATAACATATTTAAATTTTTATTTAGGCTTTTTAAATTTATGTTTAACATTTTATTTCAATTTATATTGAAATATATTTATTTAAATATATTTAAAATTATTTCAATATATTTAAAATTATTTAAATGTCAAATTTACTATGCAGTAAATGTTAATTGCAGATAATCATTATACATAATTATCTTTAAAGCTGGCATGAAAGAATAATAATTTCATTACAAATGAGTTACTAAAAATTAATCTTTCATAGAAAAATAAACTATAAACTAGTATGAAGAAAGGAATGTGTACATGTTTACATATAAAACATGAATACTCTGCTAATGAATATTGCATTATTTAATTTTATAAGATGCTTGTGACATACAACACCATTCTGTATGTGTCTTTGCATCATACTTTTCTACAAACTACTCTTACACTGGTAAAATCTTCTTTCTATAACTCTAACATAATTTCTCTACTTACATTAATTCTGTAAAAATGATCTCAAATTACTATGTACAGAGAGAAAAGTAGACTTGCATAAATTATTCAGAGAATACAATGACAATGAAAATACATAAGAGAAAAAGATAAAGTGGAAGGTTTGTATATATAAAGAATTTCCCTTTTTGTAACATTAAGTCAGTATATATTTGGACAATTAAGGGAATTATTGAATATATCCCATTGATTAGTTAACATCGGTTATAATGGAGAGGCAGGATTATATAATTGGGGCAGAAAATAAGGAAATGGGTCCAAGATACATAAGGAAAATATTAATATCTTGGAAGAAGTGCTATCTTTGTAAAGCTCACTTTCTTGATGTAAGAAATAACTTTTTAATTTTGGAAACTGGCATATATATATGTATATATAAACATATATATTTGCATATATATAATGTTTTCCTTTAACTTGCCAGGATATACTAAGGCTCGTAAGCACTATCTACCGTATTAACAACTCTTCACCCCCCAACATCATCATTGCAATCATGGAAAAAAAAAGCCTATATAAATATTTTGAATAAATTATAGCAGTGCGAAGATGTATATTTTCATTATACCCCTAGTAACTGACATACTTCTTTTTCTAGGATATTAAGGTGGTGTAGGGATTTGCTGGCAAGAGTTTGCATAGTACTGAAATAAGAAGACCTCTCCAAAAGTCATTATTTCATTTCTCTTTTTACAAGCATAAAAGAGGTCACCATAAATGAAACACTGCTACCTCTCTTGGTAACCTATCTTATTGGCAGAATTACTTGTACTTCTCAGGATAAGGATCATTAATTGAAGTATGAGGTATCTTATCAATAATTATGATGGTAGCTATTAATATCTAGACAAGCTCTATGACCACTTGGACTATTTACTCTAAGTCATTACCACAGTGAAGACCAGGTATCACAAAGACTGTTCAGACATTTTAAGGACTATAATAAAACCTCTTCTATTTAGCTTTTAATCATGTTTGTAAGATATTCTGATTTTCTTGGAATTTGATTTTCTTAGCACCAATTAAGACTATTTTGATGAATAAAAACACTGATAATTATAAATCACCACAACCTTGGTTTGAGCCAAGAACTCGTAATATTTTAGATAAAAGTATTTGGGGAGTCCATTAAAGGAGAGGTATTTAAATTTATAAGATAATACTTTATCTTCTTAGAAAATAAGATTTTGGGTTTATGATTGCTAATTACAAAGCACATTCTTTTTGAAAAATAAGAAAAAAATGTTTGGTTATACTAAAATATAATTTATTTTTATTTAAATTTTTTAAATTAAATGATAGCTGTGTAGATTAATGAAATCATGGGGTACAGTGTGGTGTTTTCAAATATAATTTGAAATATTTTCATCAAACTGGTTAATATAGCCTTTATGTCACTTTCTTAGTTATTGTGTTAAGAAGTTTATATTCTACTTTTAGAAAGATTGACTTGTACCCTTGTAAGATAAACCATAGAGGTGATCCCTCAATAACCCTCACTCCACCCATCCACTCCCTCCCTGCCCCTCCCCCCACTATGTTCTTAGGCTATAATTAGGTTATAGCTTTCATATGAAAGCTATAAATTAGTTTCATAATAGGTCTGTGTACATTGGATACTTTTTCTTCCATTCTCATGATACTTTGCTAAGAAGAACATTTTCCAGCTCCATCCATGTAAACATGAACAAGGTAAAGTCTCCATTTTCCTTATGGCTGCATAGTATTCCATGGTGTACATATACCACAGTTTATTGATCCATTTGTGGGTCAGTGGTCACTTGGGCTTCTTCCATGACCTGGTAATTATGAATTGGGCTGCAATAAACATTCTGATACAAATATCTTTGTTGTAATGTGGCTTTGTGTCTTCTGGATAAATACCTAATAAAGGAATTGCAGGATGAAATGGCAGGTCTATTTTTAGCTCTCTAAGTGTTCTCCAGATGTCTTTCCAAAAGGAACTTATTAGTTTTCATTCCTACCAACAGTGTGGAAATGCTCCCTTTTCTCCACATCCATGCCAGCATCCCTGGTTTTGGGATTTTGTGATATGGGCTAATCTTACTGGAGTTCGGTGATATCCCAAAGTATTTTTGATTTGCATTTCTCTGATGATTAAGGATGGTGAGCATTTTTTCATATATCTGTAGGCCATGTGCCTATTTTCATTAGAGAAATTTCTTTTCCAGTCTCTTGCCCAGCCTGAGATGGGATCACTTGACCTTTTCTTGCTAATATGTTTGAGTTCTCTATGGATTCTGGTTATTAAACCTTTGTCAGAGACATAACCTGCAAATATCTTCTCCCATTTTGAGGGCTGTCTGTGTGCTTTACTTACTGTGTTCTTGGCTGTGCAGAAGCTTTTTAGTTTGATCAGGTCCCAATAGTGTATTTTTGATGTTGCTTCAATTGCCCAGGGGTCCTCCTCATAAAATTTTCACCCAGGCCAATTTCTTCAAGTGTTTTCCCTACACTTTCTTCTAGTATTTTTATGGTTTCATGTCTTAAGTTTAAATCTTTAATCCAGTGACAGTCTATCTTAGGTAATGGTGAAAGATGTGGGTCAAGTTTCAGTCCTTTACAGGTCGCCAGCCAGTTTGCCCAGCACCATTTGTTAAATAGGGAATCTTTTCCCCACTCAATGTTTTTAATTGGCTTGTCAAAGATCAGGTAACAGTAAGTACCTGGATTCATCTGTTGGTTCTCTATTCTGTTCCATACATCTACCTCTCTATTTTTGTGCCAGTACCATGCTGTTTTGATCACTATCGATTTATAATCTGTATATCGATTTATAATCAGTATAATCTGAAGTCTGGTAGCATGATTCCTCCTGCTTTGTTTTTATTCCTGAGTAATTTCTTGGCTATTCGAGGCTTTTTCTCATTCCATATAAAATGAAATGTTATTTTTTCAAGATCTTTAAAGTATGACAGTGGAGCTTTAATAAGGATTGCATTAAAATTATATTTTGCTTTGGGTAGTATGGACATTTTAACAATGTTGATTCTTCCCAGCCATGAGCATGGTGTATTTTTCCATTTATTAACATTGTCAGCTATTTCTTTTCTTAGAGTTTCATAGTTCTCTTTATAGAGATCTTTCACATCCATTGTTAGGTAAACTCCCAAATATTTCATCTTCTTTGGCACTACTGTGAATGGAATAGAGTCCTTGACTGTTCTTTTCAGCTTGGCTGCTGTTGGTATATAAAAAGGCTACAGATTTATGAGTGTTGATTTTGTAACCTGAGATGATCCTGTATTCCTTGATCACTTCTAAGTGTTTTATAGTAGAATCCCTGGTGTTTTCCAGATATACAATCATATCACCTGTAAAAAGTGAAAGTTTAATCTCTTCTGACCCATATGGATGCCTTTAATTGCCTTTTCTTCCTTAATTGCAATGGCTAAAACTTCCATTACAATGTTAAAGAGTAGTGAAGACAATGGGAAACCTTGCCAAGTTCCTGATCTGAGTGGAAATTATTTCCATTTAATTCCATTCAATACGATACTGGCAATGGGTTTGCTGTAGATGGCCCCTATCAGTTTAAGAAATGTCCCTTATATACCAATTTTCTTAAGTGTTCTGATCATGAAGGATGCTGGATAATATCAAACGCTTTTTCTGCATCAATTGAGAGAATCACATGGTCTTTGTTTTAAAATTTGTTTATGTGATGAATTATATTTATAGATTTGCGTATGTTGAACCATCCTTGAGATCCTGGGATAAAACCCACTTGGTCATGGTGTATATAATTTGTTTCATGTGTTGCTGGATCTGTTTGTTAGGATTTTGTTGAATATTTTCACATCAATATTTATTATTGATATTGGCCTATAATTTTCTTTTCTTGTTGGATCTTTTCCTGGTTTGGGTATCAAAGTGATGTTTGCTTCATAGAATGTGTTGGGTAGGATTCTGTCTTTTTCTATATTTTGGAAAAGGTTGATTAAATATAGGTACTGGTTCCTTTTGAAGGTTTGGTAGAATTCTGACGTGAAGCCATCTGGTCCCTGGCTTTTCCGTTTAGGGAGATTTTGTATAGTTGATGCTATTTCAGAACTTGATATAGCCCTGTTCAACATTTCCACTTAATTCTGGCTAAGTCTTGGGAGGTGGCATATTTCCAAGTATTGGTCAATTTCCTTCAGATTGTCATATTTCTGGGAATAAAGTTTCTTATAATACTCATTAAGGATTTTTTGAATTTCTAAGGGGTCTGCTGTTATTTCATCTTAACCATTTCTGATTGATGAGGTTAGAGATGTTACTCTTTTTTTTTCTTGGTTAGGTTGGCCAAAGGTTTATCTATTTTATTGACATTTTCAAAAAACCAACTTTTTGATTTATTGATCTGCTATATAATTCTTTTGTATTTGGTTTCATTTAATTATGCTCTAATTTTGGTTATTTCTTTTGTTCTGCTGGATTTGGACCATTTTATATTTGTTAATTGTAATACTCAATATGATGAGATCTCAATTATCAATTTCTATGCACCCAACCCAAATGCACCTCAATTTATAAGAGATACTCTAACAAGCATGAGCAACTTGATCTCTCCCAGTTCCATCATAGTCAGAGATTTTAACACTCCTTTGGCAGTGTTGGACAGATCCTCCAATAAGAAGCTTAGCAAAGAAATTTTAGATTTAAATTTAACTATTCAACTTTTGGACCTAACAGACATCTACAGAACATTTCATCTTAACAAAATTGAATACACATTTTTCTCATCAGTCCATGGAACATACTCCAAAATTAATCACATCTTAGGTCATAAGTTTAACCTCAGTAAATTTAAAAGAATAGAAACTATTCCATGCATCGTCTCAGACCATCATGGAATAAAAGTTGAATTCAGTAACAGGAATCTGCAGTCTCATACAAAAACATGGAAGCTAAATAACCTTATGATGAATGATAGATGGGTCAGAGGTGAGATCAAGAAGGAAATTACCAAATTTTTAGAACAAACAATAATGAAATGAAGACACGAGTTATCAGAACCTCTGGGATACCACAAAGGTAGTCCTAAGAGGAAAATTTATAGCATTACAAGCCTTCCTCAAGAGAATGGAAAGAGAGGAAGTTAACAACTCAATGGGACATCTCAAACAACTGGAAAAGGAAAAATATTTTTATTTCAATTTCTATAGTTGGTTTTACATTGGACTTTTATTAAGGGTATCAGGATGACTGATGTATGCCAATCAATAAAAGCAACTGATCAAAACGTTGCGTTTCATAAGAACATTATGCTTAAGACTTCTAAATTATTTGTATGACACAATTTGTGGTGTAGAAGAGGAATTTAGTTGTCTGTAGAATGAAAAGACCAATGTGGTACCAATCTAGACTAGATGTATGAGAAACAACCAAATAAATATAGAAGGCTTATTTTATTTATTTTCACTGTATCCCTTTGAATGACCTCAAATGTACTATATTTTGTCATGGGGAATGTGCTCCTGTGTATAATGCCCACCCATGTTTTTTGCCTGAACTTTCAGGATAACATTCTTTGAGTGCCCAGCTCTTAGCTGGAAGAGACACATGTAGGATAGGGTAATGTAAACATGAAGATTGCACCATCCTCCTGTAGCCACCCACTCTGTGAACCCTGCTTCTGCCTGGCCAGCTGATAACCATGTGTGGGTGGCAGGACAGGAGCTTCTGAGAACAGTGGCGTGCACCCCCCTTCTGGTCTTCTCCATGCTGCTGGGCCTCAGGCCTTAGCTCTTACCCCACGTGGACTTGGCATACCTCTCTGATCCCATTATTGCCCTATACCAGGATCATGGCATTCTTTGCGGTGAGTCTGGAATGCTTGTACAGAGTTCCAGATCCTCCCCAACTGGAGCCCTGTGCAACTAGCAAGCCCAGGTATGGGGGCATGGCAACCCTGGGAGGCCCACTGGCCTCCCCTACTCCTGAGCTATACTACCCAAATATAATGTGAATTCTTATTGTTCCCTCAAAGATTTGGGCAAAGAAGTATGCTTTATGTATGGCAAAGTACAATAAGTTCTCATTTCTGTGAGAAATAAAACCTATACAATAGAATTCTATAAAACTATAGAATTAAAAAGGATTGTCATAGGTATTTGGTATCTAATCTAAATTTTAACATAGATAAAAATGGTGCTCAAATTAATCCTAAAACTGAAGATTTTGGAAGTGGAAAAAGAGATTGAGTAGATTTAGTTTTGAAAGCTTTTTATATGTGAGACATTTCACTTTGATATAGTGAATACTTATTTATTGCTTGGTATACATGTAATGATAGTGACTTTCCCTTCAGTGTTGATGGTGCCTGCTTCATCCTCCAAGGTGGAGATGCAAAGATGAATAGCACTTTCTTATCCTAAAGACACATAAACTGGGAAAGACCTACACAAACAGATAAACAATCAACTGAATGTGTCCTGTGATATTCCTGAGAATGGATTTTTAGCAATGACCAAGCAGTTTTTATTATTACTATTTTTATTGCTCTCCTCTTTTGTGTCATTACCTGGGTAATGGGAACTACAGAGTTTCTCTCTGAAGTTGTGAATACTCCCTTTTGTGAAGTCTCTATATTTCTAAAACATTTTCATTCTCATGATTCATCATTTTTTTCACTGCTCATTCAACCTTGTGGCTCATTAAAAATATAAAAGGACGATCATATTTTCATGACAGAATGCCATCCTGTAATCACTCCACTAAATTGGTCCTTTACAATTTCAAAAGGGATGCAATCTTATCTGACTTTAAAAACTGATTTTATCATATTATATATACTCTAAATGAATTGAATATGATTGTATTTATCTTTACTATGGAGAATATTGAACAAAAACTCATTGAAATTTAGGAGCATTTTTCGTACTTTTCATATTATGTCCTTAAGTGCAGATTTCAGACTGAAACCAGTGGAGTTTGTTAATTGTTATCTAAGAAGAAATTTGAGTAATTTGTAAATATTACTTAATCAATACTGATGTATTTTTATTGAGTGCTATGTCAGACTACTTTCTAGGATCAGAAACAATGAAGATTTTATACCTGTGTTCATTCAACTTAGAAATTTAGAGAAAGACCATTTAGGTGAAGTAAAGCTTTAGCTGTAAACAGCTTCCTCGTTACCATGAATATTTCCCTAGATTAGTAACTGCAAACCCCAAAGAGGTTTTGTTCTTTTTCTTTTAACAGAGAAAATGTTTCCTTTCACAACTTAGCCATAGTGCAGTAGTACCTCTTTGCTGTGGGTAAGTTCTAATACTTGGTGATAATTCTCCAACTGTGTATTCACCCAAACACTTCTCTACCTATCCTTGTTTTCAATTGTGTTCTCAGGAATTCCAGAAAATTCTGTAAGAAACAAACAATGAGACCTGGTAAATACTATGATGTTGCTCTTGTTGAAGGCAGGAAAGTGATAGGAGGTAAAAATAACGAAATTCTCTAGTGATAGAGATACAAAGCTAAAAAAGAAAACCCAGATGGAATCTTACTTTCCTCATTTCCACACCCTCTCTATGTCGATCTGGAAAATGTTGCATTCTTTAAAATTCCAACTGCAGTGACATATTCTCTGGGAAGGAATACTCAGGGACATAGATTTCACAAACCCTTTTTGGTGACTTGTATCATTATCTTTTTATTGTTCTTGAAATACATCTTCTTGCAATTAACTTCATATATACTGTGAACTCTGACAACTTAAAGTGGGTTCTTATGTGAGTGTGTGTGTGTACATGCATATATGTAGTAAATGTATGTTTTGCATAATAAAAATATTCACAGCAGGCAAAATTAGTGGTATAGTAATTGTTTGGTGCATAAAATATGGTGAGACAGGATTCACAGAGAACCTATCACCTCAGAGAGCCTATAAAAATTAACCCCCAAACACATTCATATGAAAGCCAAGTGTTAAACAAAACCTTCCTGATGTATCATCTAACCCCAGTGAGAACAGTCCACATCACAGAGTCTCAAAGCTGCAGATGCTGACATGGATGTGGAGAGAAGAGAACACTTTTACACTGCTGGTGTGACTGAAACTAATACAACCTTTTGTAAGGAAGTATGGAGAAACCTCAAAGAACTCAATTTAGACCTCCCATTTGATCCTATAATCCTGTTACTAGGCATCTACCCAGAAGAAAAAATAAATCATTTTATCATAAGGATATTTGCACTAGATTGTTTATTGTAGCTCAATTTACAATCACCAAAATATGGAAACAACCTGAATGCCCATCAACCCAGGAAACAACCTAAATGCCCACCAACCCAGGATTAACAAGCTGTGCTATATGCATACCATGGAATACTTACTATCCAGTCATAAAAAGATGGAGACTTTACATTTTTTGTATTAACCTAGAGTTGGAAAACATACCTCTTAGTATAGTATAAGAAGAATGGAGAAGCAAGAATCGAATATACTCAATTCTAATATGAAACCACTAGACAATCTAATATACACCCACATAAGAGAAAAACTTAAATCAGTTAAAGGTTGGGGGTGGGGAAATGAGGGATCTGAGAGAAAGGAGGAGAGAGTGGGATGGGGGGGTTATGGTGAATGACACAGCTCTTGGGGGGCAGGACACAATTATAAGAGGGACTTTATCTAACAAATGCAATCATGGTAACCTAATTCTTTGTACATTCAATGAACTTGAAATAAACAAGCACAAAAAATATATACATTAAAAAAAAATGATCCTTGTTTCTCTAACTGAAGGTAAAACTAGTGAGCTAGGAAAATTACCTTTTGGAATTTTAAATTAGTTTCCATTGCAAAAACATGAGAATTATTTTACCTCCTGATAAGCTTAGATTCAATTTACTCTTTTAAACTTGTTAGTCTTTGTTCATTTCAGTACCGTTTTCCCAATTTCAGGGTTTGAACTATCTTTAAAAATAGGCACCGTATTGGTAATTACTATCGATGATAATATTGACCAATTGATACATAAAATGTCCTGTACCAAAAGCTATGAGTGTGGATAATACATAATCTAACATACATGCAAAATACATGTAGCCATATACAAGGACATATAGAGGGTGTTTATAAAATTTATGTATAATTTAAAATTTAAGCTTTTTAAATTACATATATACTGTATAGATACCCTTTATATGTCTAAGTATATATCATCAATCTAAGGAAAATCCTGATGAATATGAAAGATATAAAAAAAAAACTTGCTAAGTGTCATTACCAGAAACTTTCCAATAACTGTCAAAATGCTGTACAATTGAATGGCTGATTGAAGAGCAGATGGTAGTCAGCAGTGTTAAGAGGTCAGAGAGAGGGCAGTGAGAGTGTGTGGAGGGAGAGTGTGTATGAAAATATTAGTTACGTTCAGTGAGTACTCAGAGGCTGAGAAGGAAAGTAAGGACAAATTTGGGTCTAAAATGTTTTGGTAGTAACTTCACTGCCCATGTTATAGGTAAAGAAGCCATCAGCTGTTTTAAGATAGTGGGATTATATGATCAAGATGGGGTTGCTGGGAGAATTGGTTAGAGCAGAGTGCCAGAACTAACAGTGGGTAGGCTGTGGGGAAGTTGGATTTCTCTACAGCACTTCCCACCTCTGTTGGTGAATTACTAAGAACCTACACCAGGTTCATCATAGTGAATCCAGATAAGAATTGAGCATCCAGTAGCTACTATGAGATGACAGAGGGAAGTATTTAATTATTTATTAATTTTGGAGAACATTTAGAGAATCTGAAATGCTTCTGATGAACTTGGAGAACTGGGACAATGATGGTATCACTGAAAAGCAGGGAAAAAAAGGCAAATCAGAAGTAAAGTTTTGAGAGTACATTTCTCAACTTCTTGAATTAAAATGAAGACTATCAAAGAGGAAATGGGAGCATGCTGATTACAAATACGTAATCAAAGCTTCTGAGCATTACTGATGGAGATAGAGGTTTCAACATTTTCACAAAAAGCTGACATATGAATTCATGTGAGTAAATGAGATCTCCAGGAAAGAGGATTTGAAAAATGAAGAAGATAAAGCTGTGTTCCAACATAGGCAACACATATTTAAAAGGAAAGGAAGGGATGTGAGGAACGAAGAGGAGCATGCTAGCTATCAATTGAGTGCAAGTAAAACAAATAGGCAAAATTTAGTGTCTCTTGTGGAAGTACTGATGACCTAGTCTCTCAAATGCTTTGTAAATTGGGAATATTTCAGTTAAAATACTGTGGGTAATAGCAAAACAAACTAGGAAACAAATATTGTTGGATAGAACTCAAGATGACTAAGAAAAGCATTTGATTCTGTGTGAAGATGTTTTCATGTCTTTAAGGTGGGGTTGAAGAAGTTGCATTGAAATAGGTCTGTTAAGCTATAGGATATTGAAGGACACCATCATTTAGTAGAAATGAACCTGTGGCTCAAGGAGTAGGGTGCCAGCCCCATGTACTGGAGGTGGTGGATTCAAGCCCAGCCCTGGCCAAAACTGCAAAAAAAAAAAAAAAAAAAAAAAGAAGAAGTGAAAATACTTTCTAGCCACCAGTCATGTTATTAAGTTGCATTTGACATTTCACTTTACTCTTGTCTTTTCAAAAAGTTGAGGCGTTTGACAAAATATAATTATTCTAACAGAGTGATTATAATAGCATTCTGATTAACAAATGTTAACTACATAATGGAGAATAAGGATACTACTCAATTATTTGTTATAATTTGGAAACTGAAAATTTGATGATTCCTGCTAGGACAGATGAATGGAAGTGGAATCATCAAAAACCACACAACCCATATAGGCTTCTTTCACTCTCATCCATTGTAATGGACATAGCGGGCAGGCATGTAAATCCTGGATGCCTATAAAATTTTTCTTGTAGCAAAAAATTGATAAGCTCTCATGTACAAATCTAAAGTTCTTATTTACGAAACAAATATAAATAAATAATAAATACTTATTGAGGACATACAAATCCTATACAGTGAAAATCATACTTTATGTTGCTTGACATGACAGAGGAATAGAAGGAGGAAGGTTCAGTGACAATATATGATATAGAAAATATCCTTAAAATATAGAGGGCTAGAGCTATAAATAAGATTTTCTGTTAGTATGGATGTTACCGTGGAATCCTATTTGAATTATGAGAATAATAGAAAAATTTTGACCACTTAGCTTAGGTTGCATGAAATTTATTGTTCTCCTGTTGACTTAGTGTTTTGAGTTTTATTGATTTTAATAAATCTAAGAATGTGTCTTAAATTTATTTATAACCCTTTATTATGATAAAATTTACATGACATAAAATTTGTCATTTAAACCATTTCCAATGTTCAGTTCAATGGCAGTAAATAACTTGATCTTGTGTGATCATCACCACCATACATCTACACAACTTTTTCATTTTCCCAAAGTAAACTCTACATTCACTTTATAATAATTTCAATTCTATCCTGATCCAAGTCCCTGACAATCATCACTATACTTTGTCTTTATAAAGTTAACTATTCTAAGACCTGAAATAAGCAGAATCATGAGTAATTTGTCCTTTCTTGCTGAATTATTTCACTTAACAGTGTCTTCAACTTCATCAATGTCATAGATTATGCCAACATTTTCTTTTAAATTCTGAATTATGATCCAGTGTAGGTATATATAATATTCTATTTGCCCATCCATCTATCAGTGTGCACATTTATAAATAAAACATCCCTTTTAAAATTCTATAAAGATTATAGTTTTATTTCCTCAAACATTGTGTGAACATTTTCAGGTATTAGGTTTTTATACTTGATTTTAAACTAATATAAATCTGTATGCAAGAAATAATTGCAAATATTAGGTATAAATCACAATATTTAATGAAGTATTTTTTGGCATATTACTTAGAGATGGCCATTTAATAGTTACAAAGTGACTATAGAGTTTTAAAATTTATTGAAATTACATTATACATAGGACCCTAATTGTGCTATATCATGCTACAGAGGAGACACATCTTTTTTCTTCACAGCATATTTAATATACCCCAGATGGAGAAATTAAGGGGTTTCATATCAGAAAGTTCACAACCTACTGCATACCACCACACCGTTCAATTCATGTTAGAAACTGTCATCCATATATCTGTAGGATGCGCCGATCTTCTTTAGAGAAATTTCTCCTCAAGTCCCTTGCCCACCCTGCTCACCATCCTTAATCATCAAAGAAATGAAAATCAAAATTACTTTGAGATATCACCTCATTCCACTAAGATTAGCCCATATCACAAAATCCCAAAAGCAGAGATGCTGGTGTGGATGTGGAGAAAAGGGAACACTTCTACACTGCTGGTGGGAATGTAAACTAATACATTCCTTTTGAAAAGACATCTGGAGAATACTTAGAGAACTAAAAATAGACCTGCCATTTGATCCTGCAATTCCTTTATTAGGTATATACCCAGAAGACCAAAAATCACATTACAACAAAAATATTTGTATCAGAATGTTTATTGCAGCCCAATTCATAATTGCCAGGTCATGGAAGAAGCC
>NW_003852404.1:14876282-14920228 GCF_000181295.1 Otolemur garnettii | reverse complement strand
AAGGCTATGTTAACCAGTTTGATGAAAATATTTCAAATTGTATATGAAAACACCACACTGTACCCCAGAATTGCATTAATGTACATAGTTATCATTTAATAAAAAAAAAAAAAAAAAGAAAGAAGCTGTCAGCCAACCATTCCCTCCCCACTTGGCTATAATGTGTTGGTACACACTTCTGAGGAAATAATCCAAGCAACCTTTGCCTAGCTTGTGAAACATGGGCATATACAGGTCATGTTACATGACCAGCAATACAATTTATTCACATTTTCAGTCTTTATGGTCATTATATATGTTGGACAAGTTTATATCTCATGTTGTACAGAAAAGGAACTGAGACTCTTCTGAGGATCTAAGTGATTAGCTGAGGGTGAAAGACTTTTGTCAGAGCTAGGAATAAAATTAAGATTGCCTGGCAAATTCACACCTAACCAGCATAATGTACACTACTATCTGGGTGATGGACACACTAACTTTGGCTGAAAGTGTACAAAGGCAATTTGTATAACCAAAATATTTGTACCACTGTAATATTCTGAAATTTTAAAAATGATCTCCAGATCATTTTCTCCAGCCCTTTCTACAATATAGAATTTTGGTAGTTCCTAATACTGTATTCTTTTTATTATAAGTTTGTTCACTTACCCTTGGTTTGATATATTAAAAATTGTACTTCAATAATGGTGTATTGAAATTTTCTCCATGAAGATCAAATTTAATATCTTATCCCTTTAGAAAATGTCCAAGTATGTCATATTTCTTATAGTATGTACACATACGAAGATATGTATTTGCTATCATTTCAATATGAGGAAAATGTAATATGCAGTATAATCATTTTAATAAATCTAAAATAAATAAGTTTAAAGCAATGAATTTGTATGATAAATGGTAAACATAAAGATACTTTGAAGACTTAGTTTAATGTTCAGTGTCAGGTGGAAAGCAGTCGCATCTGACTTAATCATTGAATGCGGGTTGAGGTGCTGGACAATTTCAGGTGGATCAGGAACTGGAATTCTTCAAGAGTGGGGTCTGGTGGGTGGAGAAGGTGTGAAAGATGAGTTACTGTTCTGCTTTTGGAGAACCTGGAACCATCTGTCAGACTAGATGAGGCCTTTCTACCACTTACTCTTTCTTACTTCCTCTCTTTTTTCATCCCACCCAACTTGATGTTCATAAAGTCAGATTGGAGAGATTTTTGTGGCAGACTTGGTGTAGGAAAATTGCAGACTCATGTCTCTATGGTGGTGATAATTCTGTGTGTGAAGAGTGCATGTGTCAGTCTCTATTTTCTTTTTAACAATTGCTAATAGAACCACATTCTCTTACTCTCATCATACTTTAGCACTAATACTGGGGATAGATTCATTATATTCTGATCCACTTTCTGATAGATAACCAGGAATTTAATTCTACAATTGTTTTCTGAGGTGGATAGAAGCAATAACTATTGGCGGAAGCAGCAGCTGACGGTAGCATCAGGTTACATAGGTGGGCATTCTCTAGGAATGAATGGATAAATGGGGATCTTCACTGCCTAGGAGATATAGTCAACATGCTGGCACAAAGGTGAGGCAAGCTGATTAAGGGACAGCTCCTTTTAATCTATCACAGTTTTGGATTTATCTGTTTTTGCCAATGCCTAAATGATATTAGAAGCATCCACATAAGCCTGATTTTGCTGCAGGGAAGAGACATTTTGGCACATCTCCATGACAGTTTTATGAAGCTTCGGCATACTATTAAAGTAAACTCCTACTTAATTCCAAAGACATAAGACCTGGAATAATTGCCCATGAATTAAATATATGTTGACTTTCCTTTGGAGTATTCAATCTTTTAATCCCATTTGAACATTGTCTTCATTAGGACCACTATCACAAAATACCACGGACTGAGTGGCTTAAACCACAGAAATTAATTTCCCCAGTTGTAGAGTTTGGGAGTCTAAGATCAGGGTACCATTTGGTTAGGTTCTTGGTGAACGCCGCCATCCTGGTTTAGCTTTGACCGTCTTCTTGTCATATCCTCACATGGCTTGGCAGGGAGAGAAAGGAGAGACTTTCTCATGTCTATCAGGACTCATCCTATTCATGGGGACCCCAGATAATCACTTCTCAAAGGTCCCACCTCATGCAGCCAATCACACGGGGGACTAGGATTTCAACATATGTTAAGAAATAAACCCTTATGCATTGTGATTGAATATAGCAATATAAACTGATTTTTAAATCGAATCTTCCCTAAAGGTACGTACACTGAGAAACTTAGGTTTAAAAAAGTGTTATTGTTTATAAAAATGTAGTTTAAGACTATGAATACGAAATGCAGCATTTTCAAAAGACATTTGATGAAAGGGTAATTTGTACTACAAGGGAAATGAACTGAAAACTTTCTTCTATAGTACTTTTGTGGGGTTTGTTAAAGCTGACTGTGCATTTAATGCAGCACATAATGAAACTTGTTCCCTTATAATTTAGTAAAAAAATAAACAAAAAGCATGTCTTTAGTTTCTGTTGTGATCTCCTTGAATGCTTGGCTAAGTAATTATTTCAGGCTTATACTTGCAAAAATTTGTTAGGAAATTAGAGCCACTTCATTTTTTTAACTATCTTCCTTTGTGTACATTTGCTTTGTCTAGTTGTGTCTTTTTACGGATCTTTATAGCTCTGTCAGTTGAATTTGAAACATGTCATTCCCTCTTCCTTCCTTTGTTTTTTTCTCTAACCATCATTTGTTTTAAAACTGGGTCACTACACTTTGATGTCATTTTTCTTCCATTCCCAAGGTAATTGATTCCAAAACAAAGACGCTTCCTCTGTTCAGCATTACCTATGATTCACAAAATACAGGTTTTAGAATGCTCACAAGTGAATGTATGAAGGTATTAAACTGTACAGGTTCATAATTGGCTATATTTTTATGACCAGTAAGAACAACACAATTCTGCTCAAATTGTCCTCTTTTTTTCTGTAGCAAAATGGGAAGCATCTCATAAGCCATTTGTGTGCAAAACTCTCAATTTTCCTCTTTCATTGAGCCAGCAAGGGTTGTAGAATTGAAGGAGATTTCTCCATTGTCGAATGAGTATAATGACATGGAGTCTGAGGTGACTGCAACCTTGGCCAAATTGTCGAGGCTGATTTCTTTCCATTATAAGTCTGTTTGTAAGAGAAAAGGACGCAGTATTTGGAGTAGGGAGGTCAAAAAATGAGATTTTGAATCATTTTCTCCCACATATGAGATCTGTGATCCTGAGCAGTTTCTCAGTTTCTTTTAGTCTTAGATTTTCATTTTGAAAACTTTTTCCTATTTTTCAAGAAAACTTTATGACCAAATATTTTAGGTAAAATTCAAGTCATGGATAAAATTCAGCCATTTGAGCCTGATCTGATGATTGTTTAATGTAAATGATATATAGCTTCAAAATTTATTTACCATTTTACTTAATCCTCAAATATTCACATAATATGATTTGAATCCTCAAACATTCATATAAGATGATGTGAACCTGTAAGAGAAAGCATTCTTTTATTATAGATTTTAGGTTTGAATTTTTATTTTCTTGGTAGGCTAAATCCTCAATAGACTTTAAAAGGTAATTGAAAGATTATCGAGAGTCATCTCCTAGTCATTGTACAAAATTAAACATTATAGACCCTTCTTTCTTCATCTTTTTGCTCAATTTCAGATTCAAGAGGTTCAGAGGGTAATACTTGTCAAGGAGAATGCCCATCTGTAACCAATTTTATATGCTCTAAAAAGCAACCCAGCACCTTTGCTTTCGTGTTTACAATGCAAATTTTGCAAGTAAAAACTAAAGACAAGTACAAAGCAAATATTATGTTTCTCTTAGAAGAGCAAATAAAATAGTTTAAATAAATAGAAGATTGTTTAACTCAAAATGTTAAGAAGAATTTGAGATTAACTTCCACTGACTCCACTGCAAACACTTTCAAGTGTATTTTACCTATTTTTAAAAAGTAGACTAGTCGACTATTTGTATTTATAGGTAAATATTTTATGCTACGTGAATTTTTTTTCTTTTTATACTTATCAGTACACTGTCAGTTTTTAGGGAAAAAATGGACCTGTGACTTTCACCTGCCAAGTCTCATCTAACCTTTTAAAATAAGCTTTTGTGAAGTACAATAGTGAATTTTGAGGTTGTTTCATTTACAGAATTCTACAAGTTGTTTTCAGATAACAGAAATAGTGGCAGAATTATCTTGTTTGATAGTAAAATTGAAACTGGTAAAATTCTAATTCTAACACACATAAATATGGCTTACTTTTAAGTAAAAGATTTCATCTGACTTACAAAGAAAGTGTGTTTGGTTTTGTTTCATACTAACATAAAACAAAATAAACACATGTATTAATACTTCTTGCTTATTGCAAATATTCCAAAATATAGACAGTTTATGTGTTTTAGACCTTGTGTGTGTATTTGAGTGCTTAGATATATGTATGCTTTAATCATGTAGTATTAAAATGGTTAAGTAGGCAAATGAGTTTATTGTATTAGTTATTTTGTCATCCTGCTTTGTCTGGATGTCAGCAACAATGATGAACTATGTGATATTCACAAATTACTCAGTGTGCATTGGTGATTTTCCTTTGGTTGTAGAATTTAACAAACCTTTATATTAATTCAGACATGGAAAACATGGTATTTCTTTTGAATTCAATTGCATATGGACTTGTTACTCTGAATTCCTGTTTCATCTTAGAGATGACTTTCACTTTTCTCTTTACTAATAGGGAATTTCCTTCATTAATCCGGCTTTTAGTAGACCCCCTCCCTGAGTGAGAAGCTGTGACAGAGTATACGAATGTGTCAAAGATGAAAACACATCTTTGACCTCAGGAAATTTATATTCAGAGGAAAAATAAGCCCGATGCATTAAAAATAACACTGAAAGGATTATTTACAATTAAATATTTTTAAGAGGATAAATAAAATGCTGAAGTAATTGGTATGCTT
This sequence comes from Otolemur garnettii, assembly GCF_000181295.1. NCBI lineage: Eukaryota > Metazoa > Chordata > Mammalia > Primates > Galagidae > Otolemur > Otolemur garnettii. The sequence goes on along the minus strand of NW_003852404.1, from coordinate 14,915,235 downwards.
TCTCAATTTTGCTTTGGTTGAAACTCCTCTGCCCTCTTTCTTTCCTCATTATATTCTTTTCTTATTCAGGCTATCATCCCCTCTTTCCTGCTCCAATATTATAAATTCTTTTGCTTCTTCTTTGTTTCTGCTCCCTAAGCACCTGTTCTCTCTTCCACATTATCACTAGACCATTTTTTTTCAAAGATACATCTGTTTAAAAATACGATGACTTCCCATTGCTGTGACATTAAAGTCCAGGCTCCTGGCTGATCCTAAGAATCCCCTTGCCATCTGGGTTTACATCATCTGTCTCTCTTTTTTTTTTTTTTTTTTTTTTTTTGCAGTTTTTGGCTGGGGCTGGGTTTGAACCCACCACCTCCGGTATATGGGGCAGGCACCCTACTCCTTTGAGCCATAGGCGCCAGCCTCGTCTGTCTCGTTTTTCAGACCTTCAGTGTTATAACCGTTCCCTCACATAAAACTTTCATTTTCTAACTTTATCCATTTTCTGTTCCTATGCTTAGAAAACTTCTGCTTGGGAAAATAATGTTTTTCTTCAAAGATAATATACAACATAATTTCTGTAGTTAATGATAATGTATTATGCCCTTTAAATTTTGTTAAAAGAGTAGATCTCAAGTTAACTGTTCTTACCACATATGCAAAACATTGCAGAATAAAACAAACAGACCAAAAAAGATGGATAGTTCACTACTTTTTGGTGCTGGATTCAGGGTATACGCATTTGTTTAACACCTATCAAATTGTATACCTTAAATAATCGCAGAGTTTGTATAATAAGTACTAACAATAAGCTGTTATAAATAAATAAAAAGATAAATTCGGTGTCAAAAATACCACTAAAATTTCACTGATGGAATGATAAACTTAAATCAGAATTCATAGTAAAAAATGCCATTATTTATAGCCACATAGTTATTACTTTTAAAATTTCTCAGGTACATTTATGTTTTTCTCATCATCTGTGAGTTCCTAACACTCAAAGGATAGTATATTATTTATTATGAATTCTCTCATGCTTCACATAATACCTATCAGAGTTCTAAAAAGAGGTATTAATTGTAATAAGTATTGAATTGACTTATTGCTCAAAAATTTCTAATTTTTAAAACATGTTTTGGTCATTATCCAACTATTTCCAGAGGTAGCCTTTATTTCAAGAGTTTGTATAAAGAATATTTATGTTTTCTACCATATGATAATTAAATTTAACTTCAAAAAAGCCAGCTCAATAAAAAGTAGGTTTCATTTAAAGACTTCTTAAAAGTAATTACATAGGTAATTACCTTGCTACCTATGTAATTTTTCCACTGCTACTGTGTGTAATGATACCACTCCTTCTAATGGCGACAGTAGTTTATATTGGCCCTGCACAGAGAGGGTACTTTAGATCTTATCTGAGTGTTTGATGCCAGCTGAAGGTTTTATTGCACTGATTTATTATGGTCATCCTTTCGTGTTTTCTCACAGTGGAACTGGAGTTTTTCCCTCTCCTACCCTTTGTTCTGTTGTATAGGCTGCCTTAGATTTTCACAAATTCCCCATCTCTCTGAGGTCTCTGCGCCTTTAAACTTCGGCTTCCTCGGCCTGAAAGCTCTTCCACCCTGCTGCACTTTTATGCAACTTTCAGGTCTTAGGTCAAACATCTACACATGCTGTACTCTAGAAAGCTCTGTGGTCCTTCTTTTTGTGATAGAAATCTGTATTTCTTCTGGTTGCTCCTTGAACAGCCTTTACTTCTCCCAAGGTGTTTATTTGTTAAATTTGGATCTCTTACTGGCTTATGCATTCCTTGAGGTCAGGAATCTGGCTCAGTAGTAGTAATAATAACAATAGCAGGAATCTTAGTAATAATAGTGGCAGTAGTAGTAAAATTAAAAGTAGCAATGTTCATATTCATAGTTTGTTAGCAAACATAGTATAAGGGGTTTGTGTAATAATTTTGTAATTATTTTTGTTATAAAATAATTGTCACTAATTGCATGTCTGATGAATTTTGTATGGAAACATGAATGAATCAGTGAACAGTATAGTACCTTTGATACTTGGTGGTAATTATTACTTTGTAGTAAATATAAAAAAATAAACAGTATAGTACCTTTGACACTTGGTGGTATCCATTTATTACTTTGGTGGTAATTATTATCTCCATTAAGAAGGGAAAAACTGAAGGTCATGTGGTTGAAATTATTTCCTCACGGACATACAAGCTGAACTTGGACTCCAGATTCCTGCTGAGCTTTATAATCCACTCCTTTTATATATTTTTTGCGGATATAATTGTAGACTTCCATGTAGCTATTAGAAATTACACAGATATTTTTCTTATCCACTTTGTTCAGTTGCCCCAGTGATAACATTTTACAAAACTGTAAGATGATATCATAAATAGGATATTGATGTTGATACATTGTTCCTATCGTACTAAAATTTTTCCCAGCTTTATTTGTCCCCATATGTGTGTGTGTGAGGCAGGGTAGGTGATGTCTTAGTCCACTAAGCTGTCGTAACAAAATATGTGGCTTAAACAACAGAAATGTGTTTATCAAAGTTTCCAAGGCTAGGAAGACCTGTGACAGATGAGGAGCCCCACAGATTCTGTGTCTGGTGAGGATTTATTCTCGGGGTTATAGAAGGTCATATTTTTGCATGTCCTTATATGGCAGAAGGGGTGTAAAAATTCTCTGGAGTGTGTTTCATGAGAGTCCTTACTCCATTCTTGACAGTTCTTATGACCTAATCACCTCCCAACATCCACATCTCCTAATACCATCCCCTCGGGGTTAGGATTTCAACATATAGTGTTAAGGCCGAAATTATTACCACTGAGAGTCCACACTCACACATGGAAAAACCAAGGAGTTTATTTTTATCAGGTATATACTTGGGTCACTCTCATGAGAAAAGCAGAAACAGCGGGGAGTGGCCCCTAAACAAAGGCCAGGGAAACTTTTATACACTTTCTCGCAAAGTACTATGGGTTGTAATAAAATGCTGAAGAAGATAGCTGAGGAAGAAGCTAGTGTCTGGTCACTCACTGGTCACTAGGGAGGTCTTGGGGTTCCGATAGGTCAACTGCCTCTCTGTGGTTGGGGTCTTAGCTGGGGTGGAGGTGTGTGAACTTTTGATTGGTTGCTGCCATCTGGGCTGTATACCTGATTTGATTTATGACCTTGGAGCTTCCTGCAGCCCTTGCCTCCTCCCCGCCTCCTCTGTGTCTTCCTTCTTCCCCAGCTCTTTTGTCTTTTTTCTATTTTTGCCACTACCATCACTATTTAAAGGGAAAGCAAGGAAAATAATAATATAATAAAAAATAGGTTCTTAGCTGCTCCCTCTCAATAGATTTTAAGGGGCATAAATAAACAGACCCCACTGGTGAGAAGTTGTATACAGTTTTATCAATTGTTTAGTTTTCTACCAATTACCACTGTGAAGATACTGAATAGTTTGAAGGTCCATCAGGTTTTTAATATTGGAATTTTATAACCAGACCCACTTTTCTCCTACTGACCCTGCTTTCAACCTCTAAATTCTTGAAACCACTCATCTTCCCACCATTTCTAAAATTTGGTAATTTTAAAAAAATGTTTAAAAGCAGAATCATACAGTATAAAATCTTTAAGTTTATGCCAGTTAGTATTGGAACATTATGGTAATTAATAAAGTAATAACATGAATAATCATTTAGTTTAATTTTGCATTCATAGATGTTATTCATTAAGGGCCTGGCATATTTGGATACATCCTGTCTATGCCATGGAGGTAGGGACTATTATTTTTGCCTTAGTTCTTCTGTTTTCCGTCTGTCTTGTATGTCACAGGTAATATAATTAAAATGGAACAAATATTAATCTACATTAATGAATTTTAGTGGTTAAAATAGCACTGTGAATTATGACTCTAATATTAAAAATAGTGCCTTTTGAATTTGAATAGTGCCTTTATTACTCCTGTAAATAAAATATAAGTTAAATAGTTTATATTGAGCTTCCATAGTTGGTCCTTGTGCTGGTGTAATTTTACAGTCACTAGATAAAGTTGTGCCCTTCTCCATTCCCCCCACTTCTACGCTATAGTTGCTACCTTCAATCAGTGATGAAATTTCTTTCATTAAAATGAGATTATTAAAGCCTAACCTTTAATCTCTTTATTAAGAAAAAATACGTGGCTAAGCTAAAGCCTGTAAAAAGATCTTTCGTGATTATTATCATCATTATTCTTCTTGTTGTAATTATCTATTATGTATGTTCTAGTTGGGGACTTCTGTTTACAAAGAAGGGAGAGTCACTTAATTTAATTTCATGCTAAAAAGAAAAAAAAATTTCTGTAAAAGGGTGAATACCTTCAGGATCCTGACTCGGAGAGAACAGCATAGGGACTTTCAGAACTGGGCACGTTCTCCTTTCCAGCCTCCCTGTCATGACCCATCTCCCTCTGCCCATCTGTGGCGGTTATCTTTCCTGGCTGGGTGCCTCTGCTGACTTTGGCCTCTTGCCTGCCCATTCCAGCCCAGTCTCTATCTCATGTCCGTTTAACTACGTTCTCCTACTTCCAGCTGGGCTACTAAGCCACCGGCTGATGGCCAAACACTGGATGGGCTCTGTAGTTGTCAAATGTTCACCACTAGCCCAGCTGTCAGGACTAGAGACCTGAGGTCCTATTATACAGCACCTGTGGCCCTGTCTGCTAGGTCTGGATGAAAAAAACTGTCTTGAATTAAGATTCTAGCCACATGAAACGTCTCTAGACACTTTTATAATGAATGAAGGTTAGCTTTCATTTGTTTATTGCTATTTCTGGAAAGTTACGTAACAATTTATTTCTATCTAGGAGTAAATCTGTTATTCTGTGTATACAGTTTATTGTAGAAAATCGTAAGTGGAAATTAATTTATTACACATTTTATGGAAACCATGTAAGAGCTTGAGATGTAATCAAATGCACTTACATTTATTTAAAGGAAACTATTAAGGAAGTTTTAATATTTCATTTGGAGAATAACCTCATTATAGGAATACATTGAAGGTGTTTTCATATGACTGATGTGTGACATGTGAGGAAACATTCTTTAAAAGACTAATATTTTGAATTATTATATTTACTGTAAATGAGATAAAAAGTTAATGAAAGTAAAGAGGCTGGAGAAACATGTGATATTAGTGATGCTGAGATCTCAGCAAGTCTTCTATGACCATGAAATACAAAGGACAATCTCAGAACAGAATAGAAGAGGACTTTGGTGCCACAGAAAGAAAACAGAAGAAAGGCAACTTAGCTGAGGTGTGTTTCAGCCTGTGATTCAACATTTTATACTACAGATAGCAATGGAAGTGGGTCTGTTCATAAGCCACTTGCACGTTTTACATTGTTTGTACGAGAATAAGTAATTGGCAGAACCACATTCATACTGTGGACAGTTGTTCAAAAAATATACTTTATATCTCACATCGTCAGGGGGAGTTTATCTTGTTTTCCTACTTCACTTAATTTGTGTAGTACGATGCTTAGATTACACAGGTTTTGATTTTGAGCTGCTGTAGGTATCAGAACCATCAAGAGAAATGAAGTGTACTTCAGGGTGTCAAAACATAACAACATCAGAAACTTTAGACATTATGAAAGAGTTGTGATCAATAATGTTTGTGATAGTGCTAAAATGTGAGTCCGAATAAAATGGGCAGTCACCACAAACAGAGCACGTGTGGCAGAGCAAACAGGTTTAATTCCGTCGAAACCACCAGGGTGAGTGTCAAGACGTTTCCAGCAGAAACCCGGGATTATGTGTGTGTGTGCGTTTCCTCTGACTGCCAGGCTTTGCACTGTTATTCAGGGTACTTAGGTTGTGCTGATTATTTTTTTTTTTATTCAGATTGAAGTGGATTGATTTTATCTATTATTTATACACAAAAATAAGTTTTTCATTTTTATCATTCTGTGGACCTATCTAAAATAGTATTACGTCTTTAGAAGGGTGGAAAGTTTTGTATGAGAATTTACATTGTCTTTAAGATTGGGCATATCTGTCTGTGGGGTGTGTGTGTGTGTGTGTTTGTGTTTATGTGTGTGTGTGTGTGTGTATGTGTTGTGTGTGTGGTGTGTATGTGTGCATGGTGTGTGTGTATGTGTGGTGTGTGTGTGTGTCTCTTCAGTTCTTTCCTGGTAATCACTGTGTCAGTTTGTGAGAACAATCAGACAATTCCTATATGCTGCTGAAGACATATTTTTTATCTTTCATTTGCCCCTTTGGGTTTCCTCTTCTGTCTTCTTTTTTTTAGACAGAGTTTCAAGCTGTCACCCTTTGTAGAGTACTGTGGCATCTCAGCTCACAGCAACATCAAACTCTTGGGCTTGAGTGATGCTTTTCCCTCAACCTCCTGAGTAGCTGGGACTACAGGTGTCTACCACAATGCCTGGCTATTTTTTTGTTGCAGTTGTCATTGTTGTTTAGCTGGCCCTTGCCAGGTTTGAACCCTCTAGCCTCGGTGTATGTGGCTGGCGCTGTAACCACATGCTCTGGGCGCCGAGCCATCCTCTTCTGTCTTCTGTACCCTACTCTCATTCTAGGAAAGTGACTTGTATTTTAGCGAATTGAGATGCTCAAATGATGAGCCTAAAGAGAAGAAAGAAGTTAGAGTATTTGTTCTCCTGATTTCCTGATGGATGCTTTGTCCTCACCTAATGCCACCAGCAGCTCTCTATAGCCCAGTCCCACAATTGTTTCCCTTCCTGGCTTCCCATAGCCGCTTCTCCTCTTGGTCTCTTGGACCAAAGAGTGACATCAGCTTGGTCCCTGACCTCTCCCTATGGCTCCCCTACACCTCACCCACAACTTTGTAATTAGTCCCTTTGTAAATAAGGTGTTGTCTAATTTGACTGTGCCATCTGTTTCCTGTTAGACCATAGAGAAATAAAGCATTCCGGGCAATGACAAGACAGCGCATGCAATGAGAAAGAAAGGTGAGGTTATTGCATAAGATACTAGGGATGCATTGCATTTATCTGGATCCCGACTGTGTGATTGAGACCCAGAATCTTCTACTGACCTTGGTCTTAACTTTAGAAGGCCAGATAGATGAAAGTCTGCTCAACATCATCTCCAGCCAGTCTGATATTCTGTGTGTTCAATAATTGTTTGATCACATATGAGGAATCAGTCTAAGAGTAATATTTGAAATAAAAATTTCCTCATATGTTATATATGTTGAAATTCTGTAAAGTAATAGAGAACTGTAATTGCAAATGGCCATATATGACATACTGGATTATAATTCCTTTAATTTATGTATATAATGAATAGTTTCCAAATAATTAGAAATTAATCAGATTAAAAATGGATACAAATATGAAGAAAGTACATCACCTAGGTCACTTTAGGAGGAGCATTACATCTTTTATAATTAACGTGTGTTAATAAAAAATTAAATAATGTAAAGCAAGAATGGTACATACTAGATTGCATCTCAACTGTAATTCAAAGCAAATTGTTTGATGTACTGCTGTGTGTAAAATCAACAAAATATAATAACTATATTTTAATTATATATGATTACACTTACGTACTATAAGTTTTCAAAAGAAAAAGTTTTGCATTAGAATCCTTTACATCTTGTGAAAATGAATTAAAAACAGAAGGTCACATAGAAGACGGTCTTACATATTGGTATAGTCTTCGAAGATCACATATTTACCTTTTTGATGTTTGGCTGTATTATGACAGTCCTTTTTGAGTTTTTCTGTTTGTTTTTGCAGAAACTAGCTGTTGTGTTAGCCCCCAGTCAATACAAGAATTTTAGAACTGGAGGTTATACTTTGCAAGAAAATAGAATCTTTATTTCCAAACACAGTTTAAGTATTACTGCAATAGAAGTATTTGAAATAATTACTGTTAAGAAAGAAGACTATTTAAAAAAAAATAATTTTAGTTTTTGTAAAAATTCATCCAAGTTATGATGTAAGTTAGAGTATAACTGCTTATTCTGGCCAGACAAGTTCTACGAGCATTTTCTCTCCCTAATGTATCTATCCTGTCTGTCAGACCAACCCCACAATAAAGAATTGAATTAAAAAAATAAAAAATTTTGTCCTTAGTTCTTTAAGCTTCGCTCACTGAAAATATTGAATTAACCAGGCTGCATATTTTTCTGAACATCCATTTCATACTAGAAGTAATTCCTATGCCAGAATTACTTGGCCTGAGCCTGGGGTTTGTGTCTGGATGCTCCTGACATCCACAGCAGCCCTGCCCTGTTTCTTTTCTATTTTCTTGTGTTTCCCTTGTTGAGTCATTGTGCCACTTGCCCGTCCTCTCCATTGTATCCATTGTCGGAACCTTCCAGGGCATGTGTTTCTGAAAGTCAACTGCCTATATGTGAATGGTAAAACATGCTAATATTATTTCTTTTCTGTTTATAAGTATATAACTTGTATGCATGAAATAGCAATCCCCGGTTTAAAAAGTGGCCAACCTGTTTATTTATTTTATTTAAGAGATCGTATTCTGAAACAGGGAATACAGATTCAAAAGCCAGAAAACATCAGTGCACTAACACCAGTAAAAACAGCAACAGACAGGCAGAGATGTGAGGATGGGGCGTGGCAGTGAACTATGCTGCCCTTCTGCTCCTTCCTACCCAAGCGGGCCCCAAACCCTGCAGCAGAGACAACTGGAGTGTTGCTGAAAGTGTAGAACCCCAGGCCCCACCCAGGAATAACTAATTTGGAATCTGACTTTTACAATTTTCCCGTGTGATAAACATGCACATTAAAGGTTAAGAAATAGTACTTCACCTTCCCTTTTACTTTCTTTCTTTTTTTTTTTTTTTAATTAAATCATAGCTGTGTACATTAATGCAGTCATGAGGTACACTGTGCTGGTTTTATATACAATTTGAAATATTTTCACAAAACTGGTTAACATAGCCTTCATCATTTTCATTGTGTTAAGACATTTATATTCTACATTTAGAAAGATTCACACGTACCCTTTTAAGATGGACCGTAGGTGTGATCCCACCAATCACCTTCCCTCCACTCATCCTCCACCCTCCCCTCCCCTCCCTTTCCCCTTCCCCATATTATTGGGCTATAATTAGGTTGTAGTTTTCATATGAAAGCTATAAATTAGTTTCATAATAGGGCTGAGTTCATTGGATATTTTTTCTTCCATTCTTGAAATACTTTGCTAAGAAGAATATGTTCCAGCTCCATCCATGTAAACATGAAGGAGGTAAAGTCTCCATCTTTCTTTAAGGCTGCATAGTATTCCATGGTGTACATATACCACAATTTATTGATCCATTCGTGGCACTTGGGCTTCTTCCATGATTTAGCAATTACTAATTGGGATTCAATAAACATTCTGGTACACATACCCTTGTTGTAATGTGATTTTTGGTCTTCTGGATATATACCTAGTAGAGGAATTGCAGGATCAAATGGCAGGTCTATTTTTAGTTCTCTGAGTGTTCTCCAAACATCTTTCCAAAAGGGACATATTAGTTTGCATTCCCACCAGCAGTGTAGAAGTGTTCCCTTTTCTCTACATCCATACTAGCATCTCTGGTTTTGGGATTTTGTGATATGGGCTATTCTTAATGGAGTTAGGTGATATCGCAAAGTAACTTTGATTTGCATTTCTCTGATGATTAATGATAATGAGCATTTTTCATATGTCTGTAGGTCACATTCCTGTCTTCCTCAGAAAAGTTTCTCTTCAAGTCCCTTGCCCACCCTGAGATGGGATCACTTGTTCTTTTCTTGCTAATATGTTTGAGTTCTCTGTGGATTCTTGTTATTAAACTTTTGTCAGAGACATAACCTGCAAATATCTTCTCCCATTCTGAAGGCTGTCTGCTTGCTTTACTTACTGTGTTCTTGGCTGTGCAGAAGCTTTTAGTTTGATCAGGTCCCAGTAGGGTAATTTTGATGTTGCTTCAATTGCCCAGGTGGTCCTCCTCGTAAAAATTTCACCCAGGCCCATTTCTTCAAGTGTTTTCCCTGCACTTTCTTCTAGTATTTTTATAGTTTCATATCTTAAATTTAAATCTTTAATCCAGTGGGAGTCTATGTTACTTAATGGTAAAAGGCGTGGGTCCAGTTTCAATCTTCTACAGGTTGCCAGCTTTTTTTCTTTTTTTTTTTTTTTTTTTTTTTTTTGTAGTTTTGGGCCAGGGCCGGGTTTGACCCTCTGGTATATGGGGACAGTGCCCTACTCCTTTGAGCCACAGACGCCGCCCTTTTTTTCTTTTTTCTTTGTGTCTTCCTGTCTAGTGTTGTCAGATATGTTGGCTTCTTTTTACATTCTAGATGGTTTTTAATGAAAAAATTCTAAATTTTAAAGATTTATTTTCTGATTCAATTTGTGTTATTCTTACCACTTTTGTTTTACATTTTCTAGGAACAATAACATATATCACAAATGTCTTTAGGTCCTGGGGAGAGCAGTTTGCAGAGTCTGATTTAGAACATGTCGTATCAAAGAGTGAATATGGGCATTTCTAGAAATAGTGACATCTAAGCATATATAACTGTTGTTAATAAAAAAAAAAGAACAAAAAAAAATGCACACATAAGTATTTCCTTCAGAAGATACATCAAGCTTTAGTGAATTTTTAATAAATGTCACTAGTCTGTTTTACCTGTATTGCTGCTGCCTCCCCATTTCCCTGGTCCCTACCCAGTGAACCCTTTAAAACTTAACTTGAAACTATTGGTTCCTTCAATGTCTCTGTCTTACTCAGGAATAAAAATGCTTGCAGCTTATTGAACGGACCTCACCTCGTATTTTTTTTTTTCCAAGTATATGTCCAACCTCCCTAGCAAGCTCATTAATTCTTCAGCTTGCTGGGCAAACTCTGCTCCGTGTCCTTTCCCCAGGTGTGTGTGTGGCTTGCTTTCTCACAGAACTGCTGTACGTAGCTCAAATGTCGTTTTACACTCAGGGCTACCCTGTTGAAATCCATAAATTGATAGGCGCCCAACAGTGCCACCTAAATGGTCCGTCCCCATGGTCAGTGCTCTTCTCCATGGCATCCCCCACCATTCCACGCCTGGGGGTTGTTTCATTTATTCCCCATCTTTTACCACTAGAATGTTAGTCTTGGGAAAGAACAAACTTTTTTGGGTTTTGTTCATACTATCTACCCAATCTGAGTTCAGTGATTGGTGCATGAAAACAGGGTTTTAACAACTTATACCTTAGCCTAAAAGTGACTTGCCATGACTAGCTTCTCTATGGGCTCTCAGTTTATTTGTGTTTCGCAGTAGTACACAGAAGGAGATGATTTATTATGTGATTATGTAGTCCACCTCTAACTCATGCTGACAGACTTTTTTTTGGCTGGGTCCGGGTTTGAATCCTTCACCCCCGATATATGGGGCTCGCGCCCTACTCCTTGAACCACAGGTGCCACCCTATGTTGACAGACTTTTAAAAATGTTACAGATATGATACACAGTCTATCTGTGGGTTGTCTACTTCTCTGTCACCTTTGAAATGTTATATCTCTATTCTCTTCCCAATGTATCTATACCATAATATTTTTAATCAGGGTCACATATTCGTTAATACACTTCTTTTAAATTCCAAGTGCTAAACACTAATTATCAACTCTATTCTAAACTAAATAAATGAGCTGTACTTTGTTACTTGGTTTGAACAAAATGCAATTTAAAGTAGGAAATATACAGTGTAATGAAAATGTACAGTTGGGCAGCATCTATAGATCAGTGAGTAGGGCGCAGGCCCCAAAGTCTGAGGGTGGCAGGTTCAAACATGACCCTAGCCAAACTGCAGCAGCAACAACAACAAAAAATAGCCAGGCATTGTGGTGGGTGCCTGTACTCCCAGCTACTCAGGAGGCTAAGGCAAGGGAATTACCTTAGCCCAAGAGCTGAGGTTGCTGGGAGCTGTGATGCCATAGCACTCTAACATGGGCAATAAACTGAGACTCTGTCTCTAAAAAGAAAAAAAAAAAAAAAAGTACAGTTATCTTTTAAAAAATGTTTTTTGGTACCAAATCATTGTTACCAAATGTTACCATGTCAACACAAGTGTTACATTTCACCGAGAGTAATAATGATGCTTTCAAGTACTACTCAGCTATCATTCTAAGAAAGAGATTTGAAATTGTCTGTTACTTTCCTCAGGTATACTAGTTACCCTCATAATTGTCTGACATGGATTTAGATCCCTCTAGGTAGAGTATTTTAAAAAACAGAATGCAAATCATCTCTGTAATTAACTATCAATGCTAGAGGAATATTTTTTAAGAGTTTTATTTCTTTCCTTTTTATAAAATGTAGTAAAAATATGCCCAGGAAGATTTTGAAAACTAATATTCATCTATACATTCTATATTAATTAGTACATTGGTTTTAGACACCTCTGTTTTTAGCACTTAAAAAAAGATGGTGAACAAATCAATGAGTGAAGGAATTTATGTTAAACATATTTATCTGGGTATAGAAGGGGTAAGTCCTTTAACTGAGTTCTGAAGAAATGCCCTATGGTCAGAAGAATCTCTTTATTAAATCTCTCAAAAAGGCCCTTCGTTCCTGCCTCAGACATGAAATATATATACACACACAATAAAATATTGCAGGTATGCTCCAAAAATATTGGAGGTATGCTTCAAAATATTGAACTTATATGTAACTAGGTTATTATGTAATAGAAAATAATATTCTATACCTATATTATGAATACTTGGTTGTGATTATCATTTATTAAGTAAATTTTAAAGTATTTATATAAAATATTAAAAATATGTAAATGATAAAATTTCCCCATAATTTTTGCATCAGTGAGTAAAATATCAATGATTTGATATTATCTGTAGCCTTCATAACTTTTCATGACCTTTATAACTTGATTTCAAGTCCAAAGACATCAGTAAATACAGGGATCAAAGGTAGATCATGTCTGGGAAAATCATTCAGTAAGGATAACAAATTGGGTCAAGATTTGAATGAGATGCGCTCAAGATCAGGCATAGGGTGTGAATGAGAGAGTGGCAAGAGGAGTCACACGCCTCATATAGTTGCAAATTCTTACTTTGTTTCTTCACTTTCTTCTTCCTCCTGAAAATATTAATGGAATACCTCTTATTTCAGGGGATTGCCTCCTCATCCCCCTACTTCCTCTAGTAGGGATTCCCATGACAGATGCTCTGAACACTTTGATCAGTATAGAAGTGGGCATATCCTATAAATTCCTTGTCCCCAAACCTCCAGTTTTCTAATATTTGGATCTCTGTATAATATTGCCATCCATTGCCCCAAGAGATGTGTTGGTATCATCCTGGACATAACCCAACAATCCATTAGCAAATTTTGTAGATTTGACCCCTTACATAAAATCATCTTTCACTATCATTCACTTAGTTCCATTTCTAAAACATCCATCATAGTCCAGCAGTAACCTCGTAAGTTTCTCATCTATTCTACTCACTTCTCTGGGAGGGGCATCATCTTTGAACTTCTGGGATTATATATCATTTTTGTCTTTTTGTCTGCTTAAGCTTTTTGTCTGTTTAAAGAATAAGGGAATAATCATCCAGTAGCCTTAAGATGAAGGACAGCCCCTCAATGCTGTGGCATTTCCCGTGATGGTCTGTGGCAGCCCTGCTTCATTTCTGCCTGAAAAGCCAGCAGCATCTTTCTCCATGTGACTGGCACTGGGCTCCAGGTTCCAAACTGCTGTCTTCATTTCAGTTCTTGATATATATATATTTTTTTATTTTGGCTTCTCTGCATAGAATCTTCTTACCTTCCTTTTATTTTTATGTTTTATCCTAAAGTATAATTTCCTCAAAGAAAGCATTTCCTCAAGAAAATTACTCTAAGTGGGACAACTGCCTCTTAAGCATTTTTCATCAAAGTTTCAAATTTATTTTATTTTTTTCTATAGATGCTACATATGTTTATGTTGCCCATGTCATCTCCATGAGAGACAATTCATTGCCTCCTTTTGCCACAGATCAGAAGATACTTAATCTGGATGATATGCTTGGTTTGCTTATTCTTGATATTGTGACTGGCTCTGTGGATTGCATATGGATAAACATCAGAACTTGGAAATTAAACCGTATTGATGAATGCAGACAAAATGTAAATGTTCATTGTCCGTCATTTACACACAAAGAAATATACAATTGAAATTAGATTTCAGAGAAGCTGAATTATTTGTAAAACATACAAACAAGAAAGAAAATAAATCTTTAATCATGGGAGGCACCTGTGTCTCAAAGGAGTAGAGCGTCGGCCCTGTATGCTGGAGGTGGTGGGTTCAAACCCAGCCCCAGCCAAAAACTACAAAAACTAAAAAATAAAAAAATCTTTAATCAGATAGTTCAAAAGTCTACATACCAGGAAAAAGATGGGAATAGTGCATCCTAAGAAAACCTTCAGAAAAAGTTATTCGAGACAATTAATCCCTGGACATTTTTTGTTACCTAAAAGGTAAAGAAAACACTCAAACATTAAGCATATCTTTTCTAGGTAAACTATTACTTATAACTTCAAGCATAACTCAAGAAATTGAGATCTTCCTGGATGAAAGTATTTAATGTGACTTTATAAATTTTAGTTATTGCAACATTTCTAAATGTGTTCTCAGAATGAATGAAGATAATGTTTCATTTGGAACTTTATAAAATCTTGGGGTTTTGCAAGGATTTTAGATGTGACATTACATACATACTTCAAGGTTTATGTTCATATGTAATTAAATAACATTTAAAGACTTAATTTTCAAAAAGGTAGATTACCTATGGAGATTTAAGAAAATTTGAATTAAACACTTCAAATTGGAAAAATATCCTGGGTATTTTAATCAAAATCAATGCATAATGAAAAGTATTGGTCCATATTAGAGGCATAATGTTGACTTTTAAAAGAATTTTATGTTTCTGTGAACATTGATATTCACCCCTAAAACAATTATTTTATTAATTTCTCCATATACATTAATTAATGAATCATTTTTTAGTCATATAATCATTTTTCTAAAGTAGAATTATTACTTTGCAATATCTCTTGAGAAATATAAGATCAAGTTGTGCCATGTCTTGTTTTTTAAGTTGTAACTTGCATATCAGTTCTAAAATGAGAATTTGGCCTAATTTTTAAAATTTTTTTTTTCAGTTTTGGCCAAGGCCAGGCTTGAACCCACCACCCCCATATATGGGGCTGGCACCCTACTCTTTGAGCCACAGGTGCTGCCCTATTTGGCTTAATTTTTAAAGAAGGGAAACCACCAAACTGATCCTTCCATGCCCATGTGCTCCGATTTAATCTTTTATTTGCGGCCCCATAATGAATGATATTAATCATAGGGAAAATCACTCAGATATATGTAAATATACGTATATATATGTGTGTGTATATATGTGTGCACACATATATACACACACACAAAAGACTGCTTATAATAAAACTGAAGTGCTAGTGTAATTGATTATTATGATAAGTGTATAAATTTTCTAAAACTGTTTGAAGTGACGTCTTCACATATTATCTAGCTGAAGACAGCTGTCTTTACCATAAAAATATAAAAGAAAATATGAAAGCGTATACAAGAAGTACATGTCCAAAACTAGGTATGGAAGAAAAATAAGTAAAGCTAAGTTCTTTAAAGGACCAAGGATAACAAAGAACCTTTAAGAATATACCCATTTTTTCTAGGAAGAAGATAATGAATACCTCTGAAAAAATAACTAAAGCAATCAGACAGAGTTAAAGCAAAAATGGGTGAATTAGACAATATTAAATATTAAGGAATCACCTACTATAGAAAAATTGCACGATAATGTTTACTTTTCATACCGTATCCTTCAGAGAGCTGTGATTTTATTTATCTTTCCTTTATGTTTCTAAACTAGTCCAGTACCTGCCACACAGTGGAACTCATTAAGGTTTGGCTGTTGAATATTACCCTTTCCCATCTGAAATTCTCAGATGTACCATTTAAAATGAACGGAAAGAGACAAGTGAGAAGAAACTAATGAGGCCTCTACGTATCAAAGGGAATAAGAGCAGAACATCTGTTTGTGAGATGCAGAGAAGTCCTTAATTATCCAATGGGAGCATCCACAGAGAGTCTCCATTTCCCCTCACATTGTGTCTTTGTTGTACAGAAAACCTCTTAACTGGTACTGTTAATTTTAGTTATTACATTAGATAATGCCAAAAATCCTTATCAGCAAGGGTAGCCTTTCCAGGCTGTTTCAATTTTCTTTATCTCTGAATATGTAAGATGGTGACTGTAGATGTTTTAATTCATTAAAATAAATTCCCAAGATCTTAATGTCAACTTCTTTTTTTTTTTTAGTTTTACTGGATTCACACCTTGTGATGTCTTAAAGTGCTCAGAGACAGGCCTCACTTTGTGTGGTAGCAGAGGATCATTAAAATGATAGTGCAGATTGAAACTGGGTGAAAAAGTGAACGAAAAAATAATGATTGTTGTCTGACCTTTAACATTTTTTAATCAAATTACTAAAACCTTCCTTCCATTCATAGAAATGTGTATAATGAATGGAACAGTAAACTAATATTTCCTTAGTATCCTACAGTTTACAACATTACATGTATTAAGAATTAAAACATGTTCTTTCTTTATAAAATTGTTATCAAGAAGAGTTTAAACCATGCTTCTCTTCTGTATAATTTATTACATTATCATGAATAAGAATTTTCCTATGGCTTATTCAATTGTCAGCTTTTTTCCTAAATTTAGAACATCTTTCAACATTTTATTCTTTACTCTTTCAATATGAAAAAAATACCCTAGAATTCCCCTTTACTTTTTGTTGTTTGGTGTTACTTTCTCTGGAACATCTTCATCTGTTTCATTACAACCAATTTCCGTGTTTACACTGGTATCTGCATTAATTAAATTCTTCTGGCTTCCTACGAAAGGCTCTTCAACAGACTCAGGGTCAAAATTCCCAAGCCAGTTATTCTTTCCAATACTCCATTACATTTGATTTGAATTTCTCTTGCAATGTTAATCACTTTTAGTTTCTTCCTTGAACTTTCAGTTATGTTAATTCTTCCTACCTTAATTATATATTTTTGTTAAAAGCCACATGGATTTATCACTGGAAAACAGCAAAGAGGCGATGCAACTACAGGCTTTGCCTTCTGAGAGAGAACTGAACACACGCACACCAGTCAGCCTCCAGCAGACTGTTAGATGATATGGATGGTCACTGGTATGATGAGCATTGGTTATTTACGTAGCAATCCATGTACTGAAGCAAAGTCTGTACTTTACGCAGTTACTATCAATATACCACAGTAACTAAAATTTTAAATGTGTGCGAGAAGCTGATATTATTTCACTACACTGTGGTAACCAAGATCTATGCATTTTTGAAGCTGTCTAAAATTGAGGAGTAACTGAGTTCTTATTATAGGCTATGGATTTTGAACATTTTCTTGTGTGTGGACAGGTAAAATTATCTGTTTTAACAGTGAGATGTCAGTTACAACCTCTCATGGGTTTATTATTTTAAATATAGTCTTTCTGTATTCGATAATTGCATGTAGATTTCACTGGCTAATCCTATTTATGTTGCACCAACAGGGTTACATAATAAATACCTCCTGGGAGAACAGAAAAATAATACTGTCTTATTGTTTCAGGCCTGCCAAGGCCATACTATGCAAGGAAACCTCTGCTTTGCATGTCCAGAACTGTTGTCAGTCCGAGACAAATCAGACAATGCCTTGTTCACTGGATCCTCTGTAATTGCTTAGTTATAAACCAAATAAGGAAGCAGCTGATAACCAAGTGAAAAATTTGAATTGACAATGACAAATATAACCACAAATTGAACAAAACTTTTATGGTGGATTTATAGTACGTATCTTCCCATATAGGAAGCTCCATCCTACCTTCAGTTGAACACTTGGTGATCTTGGTTGGACCAAGAACAAAAACATATTCCCATTGAACAGGCCTCTTGGGAGGTAATATGCCTAATCCTTTGAAGCACATACTCTAAAGTAATAACATCCCACTATGAGAGCCATTGGCCATATATAAGCTATTGAGCACTTTAATGTGACTAGTCCAAATTCAGATCTAATTGCTTAGTTTTAATCTAAAAATGTCAATTTTTTGCTTCGATCCTACGTTGAAATTATGCTATTTTGATATATTGATTTAAATCTATTATTAAAATTAATTTCACTTATATTTACTTTTTAAGATGTACCTACAGGCAACATATGTGGATTATACACTCACTATGTTACGAGGCAGCATTGCTTTGCAACCATAATGCCGTGGTTCAAATCCTAAATTCATGATTTACTTACTATATGACAGTGGATCTTGTATTTTAACCTTTTTTCCCCCAGATCCCTTATCTGTTAAATGTAGAAAATAGTAGTTTAATTTAAATGAACTAACAGTGAGTAATACGTACTTAGCTTTGTGTCTGACAATTGAGCAGTGCCTATTAGTTATTGTTGAGTTTAATCAATACAAGAAATGCAGTAAACAAATTCTCTCTCTTAAACTATTCTGTTTGTATTATTATTATTATTTTTTATAATGGGCATCATTTGCTTTTTCTAGATATAAGGCAGTGTAATTGGGTCAGATTACACTTTCTTTACATCAGCCAAATCAAGTCATGTTTTCCTAGGAATACACACAGGACTGTTGACAAAGTGTTGAAACACAGCCCAATTTCATCACCAAATTGTTTATACTTCATCGTGAACAAGTTTACACACATTATTTTTGGTTTCCTTCTGTAAATGGCTGCTCTTATTCACTGGGTTATGCATGTGCTGGTGTCTTTGTAAGCATGCATTTACCTTATAATTATAAATATTACTTTCATGATCAAAGGGTGGATTTTTTGACCGAGGCCAAATCAAGGAAAATCTTTTCTTTAGCCAACTGGAAATTGTTCTAGTATCAAATATACTGTAGATTTTGCATTTAATTTAATATTAATTCATACATTAATATTAAATGGAATTTTGTATATGGAAATTAAGTTTTAATACATGTATTTGATTCTACACTTTCTATTGAAGTCCTAAGTATGTTACATAAGCTATATAAATGATAATTGTTTAATTAACTGAACGATTTGACTTTTATATATATTTTTTGAAATAAAGTTTAAGTGTAGGAAATTACTTGTAACTATAGTTGGGTTAACTAGAATTCTGTGACTAAATTACATTCATTTCTTCTTTATGTTATTACTTCTCTCTTATTTAAGCATCTTGAAAAAACATTTATATATAATGTATATATATATTATATATATAATTTATATATATGTAATTTTGCATTTCCTCAACCTCAGTTATGAACTGATATTCATATTTTATCCTTGGGCTTTATTAAATGTGTATTTTTCCTATAACTAGAAGGAAATATGATCTAAAATAACTGTTTCCCCATGGGCTTCTAACTACATCACTCTTGTGTTTCTGTATCTTTATTTTTTGCTAATGTCAGGACTTCTAGTTATAACAATATATTATTTTGTGGTTAAGTATGGTGAGCTTTCTTGTCAATGAGAACACAAGATTTTAACAGTTTTCATCTCCATTTTGATTTTTTAGTTTGAAATATTTCCATCTTGATATTATTAGGATGGAAATACTAAAGATACTCCCCTATCACAATTAATTTTACTTCCCATTACATGGTGTTTAATTAATCTATTAGCATTGTATGATAATCCTCATCCAGAGCTTTCCTAAAGTCTGAGTAGACGTTATGACTTGAATTCGAATTATTTTGGCAGTAGTAACTTCAAAGTATTGTAATAGCTTTGTTAAGCATGACCTCCCTGCCTGAATTCATGCTGGCTGTAATTAATCAAATCACGCGTCACCAGGTGTGCATTCGCCATGCTCCCTAAATATGTTTCCGTGAGTCTAATTCTCCAGTAGATGTTAACCTTTGCCACTCTTGATTCATCTTCTATTGTTCGTTTTATAGCACATTCTGTGGCTTAAGTATCCATTTAATGAACCAATAATGTTCCATTAAATAATAGAATACGTTATTTATTCCAGTTGAAGTTACTACTTGTTCCCAGAAGGATTTAATCTAAATTGTATCTGTAAATTCAAAATCATTATAATCAACAGATATGAGAGAAGTAATTGTTGTGAAATGTAGTATTTTTCAAGGTTTAAAAGACCATTTTACCTTTTTTTTTAAATCAATTTTCCATTACTTAAAAAAAATGAAGGTCATCTAATGGCCACTAAAGAATAATATAAATGACAGTCTTGGTCGTAACATTTACCCAAATGATGAAGCATCATAATCAATCACAGGAAGACACACTTTATCCCTTGACTCCGTGAGTGCAGGTAATGCGGGATTATTAGTGAAGGGTGAAAGTTTCTAGTTTTAGCTGGTTTTCAAGTGCCAGGAGCAGTTCGGGCAGTATACTTCCATTTCCCTTTTTTCATTAATCTGAATGCTGTGATAGCTGTTCCGTTCACCTAATCCATCCTGCTGTCTCATCTCTACTTCTGTATTATGGACCACACTTGAGTCATGAAACTTTGCTAATCTTGCTACTATTTTGGACTTTGTGTTTCTTTCTTTTTTTTTAAATTTCAGATTGATATAAGGGTACAAATAATTAGGTTACAATGTTTGTGTTTGTTAGCTAGAGTTCAAATTGCAGTTGAGTCCTTCACCCAGGAGGTGTGAAATGTACTCTTAGATTGTGCCAGTTAGGTGGTGGCACAACAAACCCCTCCCTCCTCCCCTCTCCATCCCTCCTCCCATGTGGATGTAGTTGTGTTTTTCTTTCATGTGGGAGTGTAGTTGTTCATGTATTGGTTTCATATTAGTAATGAGTACTTTGGATACTTTCTTTTCTATCCTTGTGATACTTAGGAGGATGTTCTCCAAATCTATCCAGAGAAGTACACTAGATGTAAAATCTCCACTTTTTATGGCTGAATAGTATACATATACCACAGTTTATTTATCTGTTCATGGATTGATGGGCACTTGGTTGATTCCATATCTTGGCGATTGTGAATCGAGCTAAGATAGACATTCTAACGGAAATGACCTTAAGGTATTTTTTTTTTCTTCTAGGTATGGGTAGATACCTAGTAATGATATTGCAGGATTGAATGAAGGTCTACTTTTGGTTCTTTGAGGACTCTCCATACTTCTTCACAAAGGGGCTGCACTAGTTTCAACTAGTCTTCAGATAGAATAGTTGAGACTACAGGTGCATGCCACCACACCCCTCTTTAATTGTGATAAAATACACGTAAAATAAAGTATGTTCCTGTCTCTCCACAACAAATGCAACTGCAGCTTTGGGACTTCGTGATATGTGCTGTTCTTTCTGGAGTTAAGTGATAGCTCAAGGTCATTTTTATTTGCATTTCTCTGATATTTGTGGAAGATGAGCATTTTTGCATGTATTTGTAGGCCAGTCACCTATATTCTTCAGAGGAGGTTCTGTTCATGTCTCTAGCCCAGTGACAAATGGCATTGTTTGCTCTGTTTTTGTTGTTTAGTTTGAGGTCTCTGTAGATTCTAGTTATTAGCCCTTTGTCAGATCTGTAACATGTAAATTCCTTTCCCGTTATGAAGGTTGTCTGTTTGCTTTAGTTATTGTGTCCTTAGCTGT
Source organism: Otolemur garnettii (assembly GCF_000181295.1). Taxonomy (NCBI): domain Eukaryota; kingdom Metazoa; phylum Chordata; class Mammalia; order Primates; family Galagidae; genus Otolemur; species Otolemur garnettii. Next base: position 14,893,579 of record NW_003852404.1, on the reverse strand, counting down.
ACAGAAGCTTTTTAGCTTGATTGAGTCCCTTTTATTTACTTTTTGTGTTTCTGTGATTCCCAATAAAGTCTTTCCTTGGGCCAATATTATCAAGAGTTTTCCTCATTATTTCTTCTAGAGATTTTATTATTTCGTGTCTTAGATTTAAATCCTTTTCCATCGAAGTCAATTACTTTGTGTTTTGTGTGTTCCTTTTTCTTTCTGTTGATCAGCAGCAGATTAGGGAATTAAGTCATGTGGTACCAAAGTTTTAGTTTCTTCCCTCCTTCTTCCATTCCTTCTTTTTTTCTTTTCTTTGGCTCTCCCTCCTTCCACTCATCCTTTCTTTCTTTCCTCCCTTCCTTCACTTTTAAGCCCTCTACCTTTTCAACATCATAATGGACTGTGGTGTTGCCCCCAGAAGATGAGCCTAGACTGTCAGATACCGAGAACAAAATATATATTTCTTAGCTTTAATGTCTAGAACAATTTTGTTAATCAATGGCAGAAATCATACTTTTAAAGATTTTTGCATCATAAGGCTGTGCTTTGTAGAGAGGCAAAGATTGTACATTCCATATTTGATAAACAAAAGGCAAATCCTCAAAGAAATGTATGCATAAAGTTTATGAGATAATATCAAGAAGAATCGAGGATCTGCAGAATACAGTCACTGAGAACCAGAATCTGTAATGAGACCGTAGGCATGTCAGCAGAGGAAAAGACAGAGAGAAGTCTGTGATCACTGCTGCCAGGAGGGAAGCGTATAAGTGGACCCCTGGACTGAATCTCAAAGTCAGCTAGTTACCCAGACCCACATCTCTCCCTGTAGAAACAGGGAGAGGGGAAAATTCTGATACAAATACAGGAACCTGAAAGTGACTAGGTTTTCTTGGGTTTCCCTGTATTGCATTTCCTGTTATCAAGCAGGAAAATATCTTGCAAAGTATTCAGTTTAGTAGTAAACAATACTGATAGGTTTCTGACACCTGAGTCTAGTTCCACTGAAGTTGCCTTTTGATTTACTTGGCTTTTCATTCTTCTAAAGCATCTGTTTGGCCTTTTGTGTTTACTTTCTCTGGCTTGTGTCTTCTCCCAGTAACTCTGCTCTTGTTCTCTTTCCCTGTGCAGGATCTGTCCACACAGATACGTGGTTACTTTTTTGGGAGTAACTTCTTTTAGGAATCTCTGCCTAATTTCACCTGTCTTAAATGTAACAAATGGATCTATTTTCCTAATCCCTTAGATTCTAATGAATTTGACTGTTATGTTGATATACTGCCTATATCTTAACTGTTCCCCACACTATCCCCCAAGGAAAACTAAAGAATATGGTGGTATTTGAGAATACACTGTGTATGTTATATGTCATAGTGTCATTTTCTAAGACATTGCAAAGAGAATAATAATTGTTAACTTATAGGAGACTATGGGATTTACTCTTTAGAAAGTGTTTTCACACATCTTACCTAATTTTAATCTTAGAATTATGTAAATAAGTATTACATACCCAATCTTTTAGTTTCCCTTAAAATATAATATGCAGGGGTAGTATACCAAAAACCTATATAAATAATAGATAATAAATAAATGTTGATAGAAAATGGAAAGTATGTATGAAAAATAAAGCAACACATAATCATCACTAATTGTGAAATAGAAAATGTATCACATTTCCTTTGTGGCTTTTATTCCATAATTATCATTTCTTAAAAACTGCATTTTAGCTTTGGGAACCCAGCAATACATACTACAACAGGCCCAGGCATACCCTCTTGAGAATCAAGGTAAACTCAAAATCATTAGCTGGTTTTCTACCCAAATGTGAACTTCATCTTCACTATTTACTACCTGTGTGACTCTGGGCAAGTCACTGACCATCTTTATACCTGTTTTCTCATTGAGTAAATGGTGATAAAATCATCTCATTTAAGGTATTGTAAAAATTAAACAGAATAATGTGAAGCCCCTAGTGATAACTAAAAATGGTAGATCTTTCATTATTATTTTTATTATAGATCATCATTGTAGCCCAAGGTTTTCTTTTATTCCAACCTGTAATTCTGATTTGGCGGATGTGACACAGTGCTTGGATGAGCAAAATCAGCTCCTTATCCGTGATTCACTAACAGGTATCGATACAGAATGGATTATGTGTCTGAAAACATTGCTTATTTTTAATTACAACGCGTTAAAACCAAATTTGATGAAAAAATAAATGTAAACATTTTTCAAAAAGTCACAGTAGTTTATGTCTTTCTGAGTTTTAAGATAACCAGAAAAGCAAAAGTGGAAGGAAACAAAATCCATTTGGGCCCTTATACAAAAAAATAAATAAAATGAACGTCAAATCATTGTCTGAATATTGTTTGTTCACTTTTTTTGTCTTTACTAAAAGCTACTACTCAAAATCGAATCCTTCCCGATTTGCAAAGTGCATTTACTAGCCCTGTCTATCTTCCAGGGCTTCCTTCTGTGTGCCAGGTTTGTATATACTTGTCTCTGAAGTTGGGCCTGGGACGTGACAAGCTTTGGCCAGTGAAGGCTGAGCAGAGTGGAGTGTGTCACCCCTGGGCTGAAGCCCTTTGCAGCATCCTGAGGCTGAGTGCAATGATGAGAGAGCCCCCTGCTGCCCTTAGCCAGAGATGAAGAAAGAGCAGAACACACCCTTTTTGTGTTAAAACATGACACTTTAGGGTTAAGGTAACTGTAGCAGAGGTTTGATAATCCTAACTATATAGTAACATTAATTTAGATTAAAAATAATTTTTTATGTTTATTTTTTCTAAAATGATAACATACTACATAAATTTCTACTAGAATCACTACCTATATTTCTCAGTTTAAAGGGGTTTTGAGAATGTAATGATTTAATCTTTAATTCTTTAAGAATTAAAGATTCTATATATGGCATAGCTATATATGGTATAGCTTTTTAGTAAGTTCCAGGGACCACACAGAAGGCTAACAGTATGTTATGCATACTGTATGTTATGTAACAGTATGCTATGCAACAGTATGCAACAGTATGTTATGCAACAGTTATGTTAAGCATAACAGTATGTTTCACAGAGGTAAATTGGACTTTTAATCACATTTTTAGGCATTTCACTAACTGACAAATCATAGAGGTAAAGCAAAAAGTTGCAGGAAAGGAAGAGAATTGCAGGAACATTTTTCAAGTGTAACTACCTGTAAAGTGCTATAATCAGTTGGTGAGAAAAAAGGAGGTAAAAGATCTTGAGAAGAGATATTCATATGTATTGATTTTCTAACTTTGCTCATTATAAAAATTCAGGTGGAAAGATCACAACGGTATTTGTAATGAGTTTGAAAAGGACTTTCTGTGAACCATCCTGTCTTTGGTTTGGAATTAATTTATTTATGTATTTATTCAGATATGGAGAGGGGGAGAAAGAGAAAGAAAGAGGAAAGGGGTGAAAGAGAGAGAAAGAAGGGAAGGAGGGAAGGAAGGAAGGAGGGAGGGAAGGAAGGAAGAAAGGAGGGAAGGAAGGAAGGAAGGAAGGTGGGAGGGAAGGAAGGAAGGAAGGAGTGAAGGAAGGAAGGAAGGAAGAAGGGGAGGAAGGAAGGAAAAACCAGGCAAACATACTTCTCTTTATGTTCTTATTTTTCTAAAAGGTGTTGATTAAGGCAAAAAGTAAAGAAAAAAAAAGCAAAAAAACCTCTTATATTATTATGAAATATCTTCCAATGTTTTATCACAGTTTTCTGACTTCATAATTCTATACGAAATCAGTCATAAATAGTTTTAAATCTCATCATCTAATGCATGCCTTCTTGTCTAGTCTTTTTTATCAAAGGATTCATTCTTGTGAGTCAACAAGGCATAGACCCAAACTAAGAGAGCTTTCATCGTTTTTTAAGAGAGTGACGCTAGCTTACTGTCTCCTAGGAAACTCAAAAATTCAGCAGCTGTAGAAAATCCAAGTTTACCAAATAGCTAGTATTGGGGGTGAAATCTTCCAAGGAAGTATTCCCTGAAATCTCAACTTATTTTTAAATGTAATCTAAGAAATTCTCTAACAGTGTCTATGGTTAGTCATTTGTTACCAGCAGAAAATGAAATGAACAAAACTCAGTTCTGGACACTTTCCATTTCTGGATCTGTGTGGAACTGCAGTTGAACTCAGGAAACTTAACAAAAGGCTGATTATTTGAAGGGAATGGTCATCAAATAAACACTGAAAAAAACATATCCAGAAAACACAAATAGAATAATAAGTAAGGCAATATAATAGCAATTAATTGGGGGAAAAAAATATATATACACACACACACAAAGACCACACATAATAGAGAAATATGTATTTGAAAATAAATAATGTGAATAATATATGAAATAGCCAGTTTTTCTCACTGAAATCAAAAGCTTGCACTAAATTAGCTTCAAAATTGCTATTTTTGAGGGGAAAAAATTTGTGATGCTTCTATACTTTGCAAGCATGTAGCACATTCAGTTCGTTGGGTATATTTTCGTTTGTTTGGTAAGAGCTGAATAATGGAATCTAGTTTTTAGAAAGATGGGTATGTGTTTTATACTGTCATGCCACCTTGGAAAATGGGCATGAGTTTTGCTATAACAGGAAAACAGAGTTTTTGTATTTAGGTGAACATTGCCTAATGTTAGTCATTTTATTTGTATGTGTTAGTGACTCCTTTATTATCAATGGATCTTGATTAGAAACATGTTAGCTTAACAAATGAAAGAGGAAGTGTATTAGTATCATTTCACTGAGAAAAATGAACAACGATAAATACTGTTGTCAAATTTTCATTACGTTACTCAGACTTCCCACTGGAAAACAGAATTACAAGAGGGATATCTTTGACATCCTGCAGATCTAGGTAAAATGTTGCTTTTTCAGCATTAATACTGCAACTTTGGAGAAGCAATTAACTTCTCTAAAGCTAAATTGCTTAATGTAAAAAAAAAATATGTTTAGAATGTTCTAGAAAAGTTTCTATTTTTAACTACATATTATCATATATTTTCAGTAAATGTTGATTTCCCTTTCCCTACTGATACCATAGAGACTTGAGCCACTGATTTTTAAGAACTAGTTACAATATAAGACCTAGTATCATATAGACACATGTACATATTAGTGTGCTAGTCTATGCTCTTCACGTTAAATGCAAAATACTTAAGATGGAAAAAGAAAAATACAAAATATTTTCCATTCATGGTGTGTAAAAAGATTTCTAGTATATATTGTTTTGTCTTCATGTAGATGCTAACAAATAAATAACTTTCACAGAGATACTTATCCTTTGCCAGGCATTTATTTTATGCATGGGACTGGACCCAGCAGATATATGGTCTTTGTTCTCACTAACATGTATCCTAGGAAAGAAGAGAGAATGAGGAACTCGGCAAACACAAATAGCTTCAAACTTTCTTCAGAGTGGGTGTATTTGAACTGAGACCTGAATACTGTATTAGAATCAGTCAAGCTGTGATCTGGGAAAAAATATTACAGGCAAAGAGATCAGGTAATATAAAGTCTTCAAAGAGAAATAATGGATAAAATGCAAGAAATTGAAAGAAGGTTCTATGGCTGTAGTATAGGTAGCAAGGTGCGATCGCAGCCAGTGAAAGAGTCTGTTCTTACATTGTACAGACTGGTTTGTGTGATTAATAAGGCAGAATAGATGTGGCTTCTGAGATAAAGTTACAAGACAGATTCTGGCTTCTTTCTTGGTCACTTTTTCTTTCTCATGGATCTCTTGCTCTGGGGGAAATCCTGTTGTGATCAGCGCAGTGGTTCACAGGGAGACGAACTAGTCTCCTGCCAATAAACATGTTAGTGAGCTTAGAGCGAATCCCCCGGCCCCAAAAGTCTTCAGAGATTGCAACTTTGGCAAACAACTTGACTGCAACTTCATTAAGGATCTTGAGCCACAGATGCTTAGCTCATTTTTTCCCAGATTTATGATCCTCAGAAAATGTGTGGAATAATAAACGTTTACTGCATTAAGCCTCTACATTTTCAGATAATTTTATGTAGCAATAGATAATGAATATAAAAGACAGGTGGTATTGGAGTGATATGACATCGGGTTTCATAGACTATAGTAAGATTTGGATTTTCTTTAAGTTATTCAGTGGGAATTTAAATTATAAAAAAATCCATGCAATGTGTTTTTACTTTTTTTTTTTTATTAACTCATAAACACATAGATCCTGTATACATCAATGCATTTATGGGGTATAATGTGCGATTTCATATATTGCACTGGATAACATATACCTCATCTCCTTTACCTAATTATTGTGTTAAGACATTTACTTTGCTTTAAATAAAAAGGATTTTCATCTTGCATACACAGTACTTTGAAGGGGCATACAATGAATCAGGTGTCAAGTAAACAGGAGTCATCCATGTGTGTGAGAGACATTCATTAGAGGAGATCGGCCAAAATAAAGCCAAGTGGTGAGGGATACAATTGGAGATAGAACTGGCAAATAATGCAACAGATGGGAATACCTCCAATATACTTGAGAACTTAACGAGGGAGATAAAAGGCAAAGAATTAATTTTCAGATGCCCCAAATATGTTTCAAAAGATGCTTAATCTCATTAGTATTGGCAAAAACATCAATAATCATGACATTTTTTTCATCCTGAGTAATTATAAAGACTAATAAAATCTTTTGTTGACAGGACTGGAAACTTATTCACTTTCATATATTGCAGGGATGAGTCAAAATTGATATAAATGCTCTGAAGCTACTCCGTAACATTCATATGCTTTCTAGTAATTCCACCACTAAGAATTTATTCCAGTGAAATATTTGCTATGTTGGCTCGGCGCCTGTGGCTCAAGCGGCTAAGGCGCCAGCCACATACACCTAAGGTGGCAGGTTCGAATCCCCAGCCCGGGCCCGCCAAACAACAATGATGGCTGCAACCAAAAAAAAAAAATAAAAATGGCCGGGCGTTGTGGCGGGCACCTGTGATCCCAGCTACTTGGGAGGCTGAGACAGGAGACTCGCTTGAGCCCAGGAGTTGGAGGTTGCTGTGAGCTGTGATGCCATAGCACTCTACCCAGGGGGATAGCTTGAGGCTCTGTCTCAAAAAAAAAAAAAAAAAGAAATATTTGCTGTGTTAATGCATATGCCTCGTTCATGGCAAGACAGTTGATCCTGGTGAAAATTTGGAAGAAATTTTTAAACTCATCAGGTTATGTGTAACAAATGTTGCTTATGGCATAATATTGAATAAGATAAAGGTTTCAAGATGGTATGTTTGTCATGAATCCATATATGTTAAGTGTAAAACTGTGCACATCTATAGTGTATTTCATGGTATATTTGTGTGATGTATGTAAAAAGACAGGCTATAAGAAAAGTTCAGCAAATATGATCAATTCTGGATGTTAGATTTAGAGATAACCTTTAATTCTTAGTTGTATTTTTCTCTATTTAGAGGTTCCTTTAGTCAACATTATTTTTACTAATAAAAATAATCCCAAGATATTCACAAAAATGTAAAACATAGATAAGCAAACTGATGAAGATATTTAAAAAACTTTACCTACGTCCTGATTTTCTATTATAAGATATAATTAGGAAAATAGCTTTATTACATTTGTCATTTTCTCTATCTGAATATTTTCTTCATGGTAGTAATTTCAGATTCTTAGTAGTCTATTTTTTGCGTGCAATTTAAATTTTTGGAAAACTTTCAGACATTGTTTTTAATTGGAACAGAAGATAAAAACATATGAATGATTAGAAAAGGTAAAACAGAATTGATTATTAATGAGGCAAAACATCAGGACATATCATAAAATAAATAAATGAACATATCCATTGCAGATTTATAGCAATATCGAATCTCTTGGTTTTCGAGTAAGTCAGAGGCTAATCACAAATACTATAGTGACTTACAAAATGAAGCTTCTGTTCTGAGTTAACCTTTGAAAAAAGTCCAGTAGGCATAAACATTATTACTCAAAAATTATTCTCCTACTGAATTTCACTTTATTTAACATCTGAAGTAGTAGGGACCAGAAATTCACACCTGGTAAAATACTGCTTTACAGTTGCTGCTTTAAAGATTGACCAAAGGTCAAATCCAAAATCAGTAAGAAATTTTTGCTTTCCTTATTTATTTGATACTGATGTATCTTGGGTAGCGTTTATTGGAGGCCTTAAAACATCTGGAAATAATGGCCATAATGAGAGTGAGTAACTTCTGTGATATTCTCATTTGTGTTCACAGGTATTATTCATTTTATTTTTATCTCTGTATGGGGTGGCTTTGGTAATGGCCTCCTCTTGAGAGTTAAGACAACTGAGGCTTAAAGGACTTGGCCACACCATAAATCTGGTATGTGCGAGGGAAAACCAATAATTCTGCTGCCCGCAATGAAATACACCTTCAAAAACAAAATCAGATATTTTTTCTAATGCAAGGTTTGTAGACACAGCTTCCAGAATGTCCCCTTGGCTTTTACTATTGGACAGGGACAGGAAATTTTTTCTGATACATGTCCTTCATTCTACCTCAGTTTTCCAGTCTACATTTGTCCCTGCAAAGTAACTATATCGTTTCTTATTTACTATTTAATTTTGGATATGAGCATAATTGCACTATTAGTTTCATCAAAAAATAAGTTTTAAAACCTTCTAATATATTGCACTTACTTCACATAAGCCCTTGAGGCGAGACTATAGTCTTAAAGGTGTTTACTAAGGTGATTCAGGATATAAAACATTTTATAAATAACGTTGACCAGTAAGGTAGAGTAATGGATAACCAAGTGCATTCTTATTGACCATTTGAATCTTACCTCTTCATCACCACCCAGTAGATCTGATATAAACTGAATTTGCTTCAATCTTGATGTCATTGCTGTGATTTAAAATATATTTAGTGGAAGAAGCATTATATATTTTTCATCTTTACTCCTGGTTACTTTGGAATCTTTTTCATAATGTATGACTTGGATATTATCTAGTCTCGTTCCACAATTCATTAATATGTTTGCATTTAATAAGCACTTGAATGTTCTTAATATAAGTTTTAGGGCATAGAGTACCTAAATGTCACATGGTAAGCTGAAATACATTTTCTCTAAAGTAAAAGCAGCAAAAGCAGCTGCAGTATATGAATAATCATGTAGCTTAATCATTTAAATTTCATAGTGTAATTTCACACATTTTTGTGTATTATGACACAAGAAGTTCTTCCATTTGAAAAGCTGAATTTTCAATTCAATCATAATAAAATATTTTTAAAAGATAATTTGGATCATGCATCCTTGATTATTTTCAATAAACACTTATTAAAACGGACTATTTCCCAACCTTAAGTCTCACCCAAGAATTCTGCAGAATGCAGCCAGATTTTCATACAACTGAATTTCATTTACAGCTTAATTTTTCGTGTAAAAGTTGAAAAATAGCAATCTAAAATACATTTGGCCATTGATGGCACTTTCAATTTTGAATCTATACTGAAGCTGTCACGCTACTATCCAAATTGCTGTCAAAAATGAGTATGCTAATTGAAAATCTCTGGCTATGAAATTAAGTGTTGCGATTTTATCAAGCATAGATAGGAACACTATATAAAATGTGGATTTTAAGGTGAATTGAATTTATCAAATTGTAAGAGCAAGTCATCATTTGAAAATTCTACAGTAGATGGATGTTTAAATTTCTAATTTCTTGAGAATGAAAAGGCCCAGAAGAAATGAGACGGCATGTTTGTTTTTTTCTTTTTTTCTGTATTCTTTTCTTAGGAATTTGGAATAAGGGCATTTCTACTTGTATCCAAAATTTCTCAGTGGTGTGGCTCGTCAATCTCCTCCCTTGCTCATTGTTTCATTGGCATAACCATCCAGTATACAAATTATTGGAATTTCAGGAATTTTCAATCAAAGTTTTAAATCATATGCATTTGTTTCTCCATCAGATCATATGTCTAAAAAGTAAAGGACAAAGCAACCTTCCTATTTACCAACTCACAGGTACCACCAAAGGTTGTTGGGGAAGCGTCCATGTTTTATTCCACTATAGTCGTGAGAATGATTTCTAGTTGTGTATATATATATATTTTTTTTTCTGCAAGTAATTGTGAAAATAGCATATACATATATAAAAGTTGTTCAGTTGGAAGAGTCACTGCTACTATAAAAAGATCAATTTTTCTTTGTAGCAGTTGAAATATAACTTTTAGATTTCATTGGATATAAATATTGTCCTTATAAATTCCTTTCTAATATAAGCCTGTTGTTACGTTAGGCATGATTCTGTTGTTTAAGATTAATATGTTTCTGACTGACTGGAAACAATTGGAAGATGCAATTAAAGTGTTTGGGTTACATTGTTTTAGAAAAGCATGATAGATATTTTTAATATAAAAATTTACTAAATGTTATCAATTACCTTGCACAGAATAGGATTTTAAAAAAAACTTAACTATTTTCATTTATTGTGGCAAATTACAATAACTCTACCTCCTATCACTATTCCTAACATTTTATTTCTTGTCTTGTTTTCCTCATTTCATTTAATTGTTAACTGAAATTAAAAAATTTCCATTAAAGTTCAGTGGAAATATCTTTCCCATTGAATTAGTTCTTTCATCTCACTTTTTACGTTGTTGTAAGACTTCAAGAATGGGTTGAACTAATATTTGTGAAGCTTCCTTTTTTTGTAAATACATAGTCAAACTGTGGATTAAATTATTTTAACTATGAACTTTTTGAAGATGGGAACAATGTCTTCTTCATCTCTTTATTCTTCAACTGTTAAGACATTATTTGGCGTGCAGTGATAACTCACTATTTCAAGACAGCAATCTTCAACAATGTGAAAAGTAAAATATTGCAATTTTAAGATTTATAGTTGCTTTTGGTTTATTTTCCTTTATGATTTTCTTTTAATTCTTGCTTTTATGTTACTTCACTTTTTCTTGTGGGACAGGGTCGCACTCTGTCTCCCACATGATCGTATCTCATACTTCCTCCAACTCTTGGGCTTAAGACCTCCTTCTGCCTCAGCTTCCCAAGTAGCTTGGACCACAGGAGGGTGCTACTATGCCTGGCTATTTTTTATCTTCTTTTGTCTGTAGAGACTGGATCTTGCTATGTTGCCCAGGCTAGTCTCTATTGCAAACTCCTGGGATCAATCAGTCCTTCAGCCTTTGCCTCCAAAATTGTGTCTTGCCTCTTCCTTTCTATAAAGATTCCTCGTGTTTGTTTTAAGCTTGCCCAGCTCTCATCTCTCTGTCTCTGTTTCTTTCTCTTTCTTATTCTCTTTTTCCCTAAAATATATTTTTCCCTTTTTTGTTATGGTCAGAATTTTGAATTTTGCATTGATAGATTTTTTTTTTTAATTTGAGGAGAATAGAAGGAAAAAACACCTTGAAAAAGGTGACTGTTTTTCTAAAATCTTCACCTTTTCACTTATTTCCTCTTACATGTTTCTATCACAACTTCTATCAACAGTATTGATTTCCTATTTGTAATAGAGGGGAGCCATATCTGCGTGGCCGCTATGTACTTTAAATACTCCTCAAAATGAATCGAAATGTCTCAGTCCCTTCTTACTCTTCAAGGGCTGTAGTCACTGCTCTCGGGCAGTGATTTTGTGACACACTGATTACCTGATGGTATCAGCCCGATAACTCCCCTAAAGAAAGGCATAAAGAGAAAACTTGTCAGCATCAGGCCTTATCACCCGCAAGCAAGTGGTCAAGCTAAAGGACAGTATAGATCATAAAGAATTCTCCAAAGCAGATTATTGTAGGAGATGGGTCAGCAAGTTTGAGCAAGTAGCCCTGGGTTCATCTTTTAACTCTTGAATCAATATCAGGTGTTACTGAAAGTATATCTTGGGGCCTCCTTCAACTCCCTATGTTTAGAGTTGGCCTCATCGAATTGGGAAGAATGGATTGTATTCTTTTGCTTTCCTGCAGGTGATCCTGCACCTGAAGTACATAGGTTGCTTTTCCCCACCTGATAATTTTTTTCGTAAAACTTTGTCATTGCCAGGTAGTAGCTTACCTTATGTCTATCAGGGCTTTTGGAACTTAGGACACATGCCAATGTTTCTCAAAGTGACAATATCTCCCAAGTTCATGGAATATATAGCTTTCAGAGGGTTTATGAGGGTGGAAACAAAACAAAACTGCTTCCATAATAATACTAAGACAGTAATTGGAATTTTTCAGTGTGTTGCCTTTAGCACTAGTGGTGTAAAGCAATGGTGGGCAGACTGCTGCTCCTTAGAGTCAGATGGTGGCACGGTGTGTTCATTTCATTCCTCCTTACTGTGCAGTCACTGGAGGAGCAATGACAATTTTAAGAACGCCCTACAAGAAGCAGTAAAGTGTATTAGTGTCACGTCAACATTTAGCCACTCCTCATTCAAATACCTGTTATGGCAAAATTGAAACTACAGATAAAGCATTTCATCATCAACTACCTTGAGGAAAAGGCCAGTGTGGGTTCTGTGAGGTTCACCAGGGGGCCGTTACTCTGATTGGAGGAACAAATGACTGACAAACTACAATTGTTCTTATTTGCATAGTTAGCAATTTTTTTCTTCAAAAATACACAAAATGGATCTGTCACTTCAGATAAATATTGGCAGTTTCTGTTGACATTGATGAAATTTGTGCTTTAATCAATTGATTCTAAATAGAACTATCTTGGCCTTGTGAATGTTTAATGTGTATTTTTTTCTCATTTGTGTAATATTTTAAGGCTTAAATTAAAGCTTCTTTTTAATTCCTTATGGTGATTTAATATCAGTGCTGGTTTTTACTATGGATAACAATATTGTTAGATATTCTGCATTTCTATTTATGGCCTTAATTTCCTGCTAATTGGTTTATTTGAGGTTTAGTATGGTCCAAAACTTTAGCCAATATCTCTTTCCCTGTTTTAGTCTTGATATTCTTAATAGTCTGTGAATACTTGTGAAAAAAAGAAAAAGCCTTCTAATTTATTTTCTGTAGTACTTTTGGAACACTGATAAACATTTTGAGTATGGCTTTTACATTACACCCAACTCTCCGAGATCCTGATATATCCCACAGATTTTGGCAGAGAGTGTGGAAAGCTTCCCTTGAGAGTCTCCTGGCATGTACACACTTGAAAGTAACTTAAAACGTCTGGTATCTTATTTTACTTCGGATACTATTTCTTAAAAGTTCTTTGTTCTAAACCAAAATTCTAATCTTTAAACAGGAATGTGGTTTATTATAAGTAATGTTTTATTTTCTAGAGTCTGTTTGAAATATCATTTATAAATTGCATTTGGTCTTGCATGAGTGTGTTCCTAAAATTGTTTGGGAATACTCGTGCAATTATGTAGTAATGGACCTCCTGGGATGTAACCTTTCGTTTACAAGGGTCGATGTTAGTGCTCTACCATGGGAACAGCTTAGTAACAAGGGTGGAGCTGTCATCTGTGCCAAAAACTGATTCTTACATCTAAACAGCTTGGCAGAAGATAGTAGCTCAGACCTTTTTGATGACGCTAAAGAATACTACAAAAGTTTTCTATCAACAGCTATTAGAATGGAACATTGGTCAGTGCTTTCTTGGGGTGATGTGGGGAACTGAGTGGCACACCGCAAAGATGTCCAGACTTCCCATGTGTTGAACCTAAGTAACTCTGCTCTCTTTTAATTTTCTTTGAAACCCCATTCACTCATTTTGTCTCTTATTTTATTTGAAAATACAATATTTCTGCATTAAAGACATATGGAAAAGTATTCTATGGGATACATGTGCCATAGTTTAGGAGAGGGAAAGGAGAGAGGGAGCAGATGGAAGGAGGGAGGGGGATTGGGAAGGACACACCTAACCCTACACTGTAGAGGTACAGGACACACCTCCTGGGTGACAGGCTCAACTGAAACTTGGACTTCACCAACAAATGCAAACAATATAACCTAGTTGTTTGTACCTACATATTAATCTGGGGAAAAAGTGTGGAAAAGGTGTAAGGAAGTTCCAACTAATGAGCCCTCTAGGGCAAATGTTATTTGCTTGGAAGTGTATGTACTGCTATTAATTAAGGTAGTGTGAAAGAAAAGAGTTTAGTAAACCTTTATCTAGCTCAAGAGTGGGGAACCTGCAGCCTCGGGGCTACATGTGGCCTCCTGGATCCTGGAGTTTGGCCTTTAGACTTTTACAGAACAAATACTTTCAATAAACATTCCAGTCCTGCTGTGGCATTGCCCTTCAGCATCTGCCTCAACCCCGAATACTTAGTCATTATTTAACACCCTTATAATTTAATTACCCTAAAATGGAGATTCAAGGTACAAATTCTATAAGAATTAATTAAGTCATATGAAATATTAAAATCTTCAGATTTAGTTTAAATTTCTCTGCCCACTTAATTCTTCCGCACATTTCTTCTTGGCATTTAGAATATTAGATCCATCCTGGTCCTAAAGGCCAGGTCAATGTTAGAAGTGCAGGTCTCACAGATTATTAAGTCCTGTTCCCAGTTTCCATGGAGACATTGGTGAAATGTCCATCCATTAATTATTTTTGTTCCTGGTTACAGGGTTGTTATAAAAAAATTTTTTCTGAGATGAATTTTCCTGATAACCTATTTTCCATACTTCTGTAATCTGTTTTCATTGTCTTCTTGCTCTGAGTACTTGTAATTTTAAAAAACATCCTTCCCAGCAATTATGCATTATGTTTTTAAATAAAGTGACTTATAAGTTTGAAACCATAGGATATCCTTTGTATATATGTGGCTGTATGTAAAATTTACAATGTTGTGTATTTTAGAAAGTGCAGTCAATTAAAATTGACTCCAAAATACTAAAATGCATTTTCTGAAGTAACAAGCAGGTTAAGTATAGACATGTAGTTTGGAGTTTCAGTTCCACTTTTCTGATTCTCTTTTTTCTCTTCATGAGTTGGGTTTTTTCTGAGTCCACCTGTTTCCTGTAGATGAGTAATTCCAGGCAGGTTCGGGCACCGTGCTGTCTAGAGGAAGATATGAGGCTGTATTATTTTGCATTCCTTAGTTCAGGAGCAATGGATTATTTTTTAGTGGCTCCAAGCAGACATTTGATGAGAAGTGAATCACATGCCTGTGTGAACGAATTTTTATAATTATTTGGTTGAGATCACCATTTTGTTGAGGGGAAAACATTTGTTTACTGGCACACTGATAGATCTTGTGGCAGATGATGTGAAATAAATATAAGCAGAAAACCTTTGAGTACTGTATTGTTGATTGAGAGTAACGCACGCACGCGCGCACACACACATATAGATATAAGAGAAGTACAGCAACTCAATGGTGTTGGCAAAGTATCTTCCCCTTGATTGGATTGTCTATTAGTTTATGGACATATCAGTAATACTCACGGCCTTATCACCTGCTTGGCCAATTTAGTATAGTAAGGGCTCAAGCGGTATTCATCGACTAACTTGACTAATAAAAGAATAAATGAATCAATCTCAAAAATAATTTTATAGCAGTAGTAGTTTTTGGAGGAACGCAGAGTACAGTTGATATTACTGTTTACCTTTTAAATGTATATTCAAGGTATACAACTTGATGACCTTATAAATTGTGTTATAATTGTCATCATCAAATTAACACATCTGTGACTTCACAGGCTGTGTATGAACTCTCCAGGATATATTAATCTTGAACCTGAAATTTATACTTTTTGAGCAGTATCCCCCACCTTCCCCTACTCTAGGCTTCTGGCAATCCCTCTTCTGCTCTGTTACTGTAAGTTAGATTAAATATGTAAGTGAAATCATACAGTATTTTGTACAGCCATTATGGGAAAAAGTGTGGACATTCCTAAAAAAAAGAAATCAATAAAAATACAATCCAGCAGTTTCACTTATAGATACATACCCAAAGGACAAAAAACATCAGTAAATTGTATGGATTTTTGTACCCACATGTTCACTAAAGCAATATGCACAATAGCCAAGATATGAAATCAACTTAAGTGCCCATTAACAGATGAACGGATAAAGAAATTCTTATATTTACAAATATAGGAATATTGTTTAGTCATAAAGAGTATGAAATTCTGTCATTTGTAAGGTGGATGAACTTCAGGGACATCATGCTAAATACAGCAAGCCAACTCTACTCTTTGACATTACAGGCTGGGTTCTTCCATCATGTCACTTAGCCCCTCAAGTCTGATTGAGGATTACTGGACGTGATCCTTTTCCTTCACAGCATGTATCACTGTGATTCTATGACTACCTGAATGTTTTATTGATTAATCATGGTCTTTCATTTGATTTCAAGTTCTTAGAAGACAGAGCCTTGTTTTATTTGATCATGAACTTAAGGACATACCTCAGAATTATGCACATGTTAAAAACAGGATTGTATTAATAGATTAATTAAATTAAGTCACCTGGTATTCATGGATTTTAAACATATTAATCAACCTAGAAAAGGATTTGTGCTTAGTTAGAAATAATTTTTCAAATCCTAATGGAAAGATCTCTTGGTGAATGCTAAATTAGAGAAAAACATACAATTTTTCCCTGTTAAAATGTTTCCCTGTTAAATGTTCAACTGCCTACCAAGTCACCAATATCGAACAGAGACTATGTTGTTGTGATGGCATTTTTGGTAACCTTGGGTGCTCTTTGAAATGAGTATCCATCATCTTCTTTTGACTTGCCTAATATCCTTGATTGGTTATGTAGGTACTTCATCAACAAGGAAGTAGGGATAAGAATTCAAATCATCATTATCCATGCCTAACCATCTGTTGTAACAAATTATTTATCACAAACAATCACCAAGAGGCGGAATTTGATTAAATCTCAAAATACATGGAAGAACAAGCCACTTCATAGTTCAGGAGTAGGAGAGGTTATTCTGTAATCCTGCTAGATAGGTGATGCGAACTGGACCCTGAAGCCTTAGCCAAGGCAGACAAGCTAACAGGAAGTGGTGAATGACATTGTAGGTGAAGATAAATTGATAGGGAAGAATGCTCCACATTCAATTACTGTATTATTGGAACTGATCAGTAACTGTTTATTAGAGTAGCCCCACCACAAAGCCTGCTGCTTCATTTTTTTCTTTTCCTTTTCCTTCTTTTTTGACTTTCCCTCCCTTACTCACTTCTCCTCTCTCTTTTACCTTCTGTCTCTCATTCTTTGCCTTCCCAGCATGTGGGCTCACCCATAGCCCTTCCCCTTCCACATCCCCAGTGTACACATTCTTCCAGACAAGAAGGCTCAGGGCGTGCGATGGCTCACTTGCTCTCTCTCCACACGCGGCTCAGGGCGTGCGATGGCTCACTTGCTCT
>NW_003852404.1:14836319-14875421 GCF_000181295.1 Otolemur garnettii | reverse complement strand
GTGCGATGGCTCACTTGCTCTCTCTCCACACGCGGCTCAGGGTGTGCGATGGCTCACTTGCTCTCTCTCCACACGCGGCTCAGGGTGTGTGATCGCTCACTTGCTCTCTCTCCACAAGCCTTACTTTCTGTAATACAACCCTCTGTCTCCCAGTGTTTCCATTTGTCATATGACTATGTTGGTAGGAACAGAAGAGCAAAATTATGTTTAATACTAATGTTCTTGATTTTACATCTATTCCTGCCTTTTCTGAGTAGCAAATGCTGATAAAACAGTATCTGTAGTCATCCCTATCACCTCACCTATTTTTTTTTTTAGTTTCATGGTATCTTTTGTTGTTTGTTTTATGTTTTATTGCAGTTTGATCTCACTATACGTTATTTTTCAAAAGTTCAACGGTGATGTTTCATTGGGGAGACTGTGATGTTGCATCGGAACTTCATTCAGAGTCTAGATAATTGGGCATTTTCTTTCAGTGCTAATTCTCTTTTATATGTCCTCCTTAGCGTAATGATTACTTCACAGTAATATTATAGTCCTTTCCTTACTTTAATTAATGTCACATCTCACTTCTGAGTGCTTGTTTTCAGCCCCAGGGTACTAATTTCATATCTTGTTTCTTAAATTAGCTGACTATAAGCTCAGATTTCTGGTGGTTATAATGGTCCTACAGCTTTCCATGTTCCCATCAATAAGAATAAATTAGTGTTTTAATGAAGGATTTTTATTTTTGGTATTCTGTAAGGTATTTGATTTTAAATGAATTGTTTTATTGTTTCTCAGCCTTAAAATGCATATTAAGCAATAATTGCTCTGAAGCTAATATATTTTTTGTTATTGCTAGAATCATTCATATAGTCTAAAATGGCAGAAAATGGATAAAAACTGATTAGGTATTTCTTAACATAACTTTTTTTCATTATTGTCTCATTTAATAAATATAGAATTAATGCAATATAGAAAATAATGCAAGTTTTTTTTAAGGCACCTTAAAGATACTGATTTCTAAACTTTCTTCTTGATAATGTTATGTGGTAACAAAAGAAAAATAAATGATCTGGGTGTATCTGTTAATACTACAGCCAAACTTTTAGAAAAAAAGAGGTGATTACAAATTCATCTTATAAATATAGAAATAAGTGTTTCTTTTGTTTATTCCACTGAAAATTTTGAATCTTAAACCATTAGTGGATAAGTGGATATTAAACTCAATGTCTGTGTTCAAGTATATATAACCTTTCTCCATTGTTTTATATTCTTAAAAATCCTGATAAGACTTTAACCTGAATTAGTCCCTGCTCCCTGACATTCATCCATGGTCTCAGTCTCGACTTGCTGCCTGCTTAGTAATGATTATATTAAAGCTCCATCATTGTTCAATAATTGCTTTAATCTGCTGCCTTATTTATTTGGAAGGGTTCAGTAGTCTATGAGGTAGAAAGGTAATACATTTTAAAATATGTAAAATTGTTGAAATTAATAGCATTTTCAATTATTTGCAAGAACAATGACCAAAGTCACAAAATCTCAAAATGTTATTTAAAATGAAAATTTGGCAAAGAAAATGTGATCTATGATGGTTGGCAGTTATTACATAGGTGACTGTGAACATTTTGAGACAGGTCCATTATTTCACTTCTAAGAAACACTTATAAGGACCCACATATATAATGACTGAAAATTCAAGTGATTCAATGAAGAAGGAAATAATATTAATTTTGAGATGGAAAATGAATTTATGACATGGCTTTGAAGGTGCGTGTGTGTGTGTGTGTGTGTGTGTGTGTGTGTGTGTGTGTGTGCATGTGTTCCCAAGGGAATAATTCTGAGTGGCATTGGAAGCATGAGGTGAGAGTGGGTAGCTGGTAGAGGGTGATAATATATTGACGGGGCAGCTGCTGATTCAGAGAAGCTGAAGTGAAAATAGAGCTTGTGTTTTTCCGAATGAGCATAATTCCTGCTTGGTCCAACATAGAGAAAGTGTTGTGACATTTTTTAAGGCAGTGAAAGTTTTAAAAGAATTTGATGTTTATTTTACATTTTGAAGGATTTTATTGAATTTATCTTTGTTCTTTAAATCCTTGTTGGGTTTCTGTGTAGCTCCCTGATATTCCATGTGATGTTATTTATAATATTGTTTTCTAGTGTTGCTGATTTTTCTATCAAACATCTCAGCGTTTTATTCTCATAACAGCGTGAGTGATTCCTCTCTGACATGTTAATACAGCAGCTCTTTAGGAGTAAAATGAACATCAGAGATGTGGCCTTTTCTTTGTTTTCATTCCTTTTTGTTCTTAAATTCTTTATTAACAATTATTCTTTAATATTTATCTAAGATAGAGCTATAATATCCTGAGGACATTAATTCCTGTCAAGTTTAGAGGGAATGAAAGCAGTAATCTTACTTGATTTGATATAGAGTCCAAATAATGGAACGATTCTTTTTGTCACAAATTTGCATTTAGATACATATCATAGCCCAAAATCTGAACAATTCTGAATTGAGCTCAGATAATAATTGGTAAAATTGAGAGTTTATTTATGATTCTGTTTTTATTAAGCAATTAATATTAATACATGTCCAGACTTGATCAAGGATACAAAGTATTCACGATCCTTCAAGTGCAGAGTCCTTATTTCAAGATAAGAGAGTTCCTTCTAGCCGGTATAAGCAGGAAAGGACATAGCATGAATTGGAGCTTGCTCACTCCCACGTTTGGAAGTCTGATGGAAAAGGCTGACGGTTCAGGAACCACTGCCAGGATCGTGCTGTTCAGGTGGCACTGGGAAGGATCTGCTGCTTGTGTCACGATCGGGTATATGATAAATCAGGAAGCCAATACACAGCTGCAGGCTCCAGGTCTACATTTCTTCAGAAATGATGAGACAGGTTGAAGTGAAAAGGACAATTCATTGAGCTGAATCCAAGAGTTATTCTGCATGTTTCCGAGAACAACTGTAAAATGTGAGAGTATGAGATTTAGAATGGGCAGTACCTTCTCATGAGGGTTTGTCCTGCTGGGGTTTTAACGGGAACTAAAATAAAATAAATGTTATTAGTGGAGGTCTGGTAGGGTTTAGAAATTATGAAGTTAGGTATTAAAGCAGCAAACACTGTAGGTTAGGGAAAGAAACTCAAGTTCACCTTTTAGGCAGAGAAATTTTGTTCTACAATTGTCTGTGTATAACTTGATATCATCATGTAGGATGCTACATCTTATCATTTATTTATTTACACTCTTAATGTAGTCTGGTAAAGTGATTACGAGGACTGACACATGGTTCAATATGGCAAAATGCCCTGGCTCCTTCACATACTGTACAAAGCCTGAGTTTCATAAAATGCTAGATGCTTAATTTTAGTAACAGGTAGATGAAATATAGTCATAAATACTTCTCATGATGCAGACTCCTTATACTATTAGTTGTGAATGTCCACAATGGCACTTTGAAAAAAGCTATGCCCATAATTACAATAGAAAATATTTATTATTTCTTACAAATCCAAGTTTTGTGAGTTGGGTGGGTTCTTCCTTTTTTTTTTTTTATTAATTAATTTATTTTTTTGAAACACACTCTCACTTTGCTTTCCTGCACTAGAAGGCTAGAGTGCAGGGGTGCCATTACAGCTCGCTGCGACCTCAAACTCTTGGGCTCAACAAGACCCTACTCCAGCTTACCCTTGCTAGTACTGCAGGCACCTTCCACCATACCAGGATAATTTTTCTTTTCTTTTCTTCCTTTCTTTTTTTTTTTATTATTGTTGTAGAAATTGAGTCTCTCTATTGCTCATGCTGGTCTAAGACTCCTGAACTCAAGTGATCCTCCCAACTTGGCCTTCCAAAGTGCTAAGACTATAGGTCAAACAACCATGCCCATCCCTGGGGGATTCTTCTGAGCTGAGTACATATTTGCTAACCTGAGGGGGTTTGCTCAAGCATCTGCAGTCAGTCAGTGGGTTGATTGAAAGCTCCTTGGGCGGCGGCTGGTCTGTTGAGTTCTCCTACTTACGTCCCACATCTTCCATCCCTGTGTTCTTATATCAGAAGTGGAGGTCAAAGAGTTTTGGAAGAATGCAAGAACTGTTGTGTCCTAGGTTCAGAACTGACAGACTGTGATTTAGGGTGCAATCTCGTATCACAGGCAAGTTAAAGGCTAGTAAAGAATTACGGAGATAAATAAGCTATGATTCTTGATAGAAGACTGGCAGAACTGAATTGAAAATCATACACTGCTGTCTTCTGTACACTTGTAAAAAGCACATGGAGCAAGGTAACTATCCTGAATGAGTCTTCCTCAGCTACTTCTTTCTTAGTTTAACAGGAAATCAATTTTAAGCAAACACATCGTTATATAGGCTGTGTATTGTCCTTGCTGATAAGAATACATATATTTAATTAAATTTAAAAATACTTATTGAGCACATATTATTTGCGATGTGCAAGAAGAAATAAATTTTAAAATAAACCATACATTGCACTTACAATCGTGCTTTTTTGACACTCATTTAATATAATATTATTTTCTGTCTTTCGTCAGTCTGAATCCTACCTCCCAAATCTGGGATTGCAGTGCCCTGGTTACTAAAGTCAACCTGCAATGCTGAGATGCCAGAAATGTCTTGGAATATTTTCCTTGTATTGCTTTATTTCTTTAATATCTATTTAGTATCTATCTATTTAGTATCTATAATAGGCATTTTTCGTAGTGTGTTTTGCTGTGATATTTGATGAGATAAGTAAATTAGAAGAGCTAATCTTGATTATGTATTTATATCAATAGCCTATTCTCTTATAATTTAGGTGTAATTGTTGTCCACATTTTACAGATGATAAAATGAAGGTACAGAAAAATAGCTCGCATTTGAATTTATTATTGATAGCTTTCTAATGACATTCCAGTTGACTCAGCAAATGTAAGGGCCATCGCATAGATTAATCAACTTGGTGGCATATCAGGAAATGTCGAATAAACTCTTATTACTTTCCACAATATTTCATAATTATTTGCAGTGAAATTAAAGTACATTTTTGTACTCAGAACGTCACACTGTCTACAGGAATCCATGTGTAATCCAGTGATCAGACAACTTGAATTTTGTCTGCTTCACCTTAAAAAGCAATTTAAAATAGCATTTTTTAGTCACTTGAAATATGTTAGGACTTTCAATAGCTAACGTAGGCTTCAAAACAGTAATGGCTATCAGTTCTGTGAGGGCTACGTTAGGTGACTGAACAAGCAACAATTGGAAGGGGAAGATGTGGAGCAGACCTTCGGGTAAACTTATGCTCAGGAAAATTTTGAAACTTACACAGAACACATTGTGTTGAATTTCAAGTCTAAGAAATAATTTAAAGCTTGAGTCACATGATAGTAACTTGAATTCCAACTTTTTCCTTGGACTGTGATGTCCCACCCCAGCCGTTGTACATCCCCACCTTGTGTGTTTTCCATGCTGAAACAACTAAAACTTGCTCTTACTTCTGCTGCAAAGAGTCTTATGGGACATTTTTGTCCTCAATATCACGTTTAGGAAAATGACAGACTACGTATGTTAAACTAGAAGGCAGGGGTGTCCTATAGCCTGGTTGTACCAACGTAGGAAAACTGACTTTTAAATTTCCAGGACATTGGGTGGTGCCTTTGGCTCAAAAGGGTAGGGTGCCGGTTCCATATGCTGGAGGTGGTGGGTTCAAAGCCAACCCGGGCCAAAAACTGCAAAAAAAAAAAAAAAAAAAAAAAAAATTCCAGGACATTTTGAAGCTGATAGTTAAACACAGCCATTACTAAGAATTAAATATGTAAACCACAAATATATATTTTAACAGCAAAGGTAATACATATCAAACTTCTTTGCTTTCTATATATTTTATTAAATATTATGACTATCTATGTTCTTTACATTATTTATATCTATTGTATGTGTAGATGTATGGTTGAAAGAACACGTAACTCTGTGCGACTTCCCATCTCCGTTGAATGCCCCGGTCCGTAATGGCGCATTGTTGGTACTCGCCAATTTTGTGTAGGAACTATCGTGCAGATTTTTTCCCCCCATCATGAATTCTCATTTCTCTGCAAAGAATATTTCTTTGACTGTTATCACACCCTTGATGTTAGAGTCCGTGCGTCTAACTCCTCTTGGAAACTTATCTAGAAATTTCCGCATGGAGATAATATCCTATTTAATAAATAGACTGAAGATTTTCTGGCACAGTAGAAGCTATACATTCTTTTTATTAAACAAACCTATTTTTCAAAAATTGTTGAACTGGAGTGAAATCAACATAGCACAATAGTCTCTAAATTGAAAACGAATGAATTTATTTTCCATCCATTTTCAGATTTGATGGAGAGCAATCATGGAAAGAAAGTTAAGCATATATCTCATTCTTTTCTTCACCAGCATATTAAATTTAACCAACTAAAACTCTATGCAAAGCTTTAGTACTTTTTTGTGCTAAAACCAGAGAATGCCTAAGCCTGTCCTAATGTTGTAGTGTGTCTCTAACATGGTTTCAAAATTGGTTGTATCCAATAATGTTCCTAGTAAAGATGCCCTACTAATCTCATTTATGAAGTTTCTTTTTCTTAGCAAAACGTAACGAAACAATTGCATTTGACAGAGGTTAGTGAGGGAATGTTTACTGGGTTAAGTGTTAGGAGATGAGGCTGGATTTGTCTTCTACTTCTAATCTGATCAAGAAACATGACAAAAATAGAGATAGTTTTTATTTGACTTACAATGTGAATTATTGAAGTTAATAGGGTATATTTCTCATATTATATAAAATGATGATCACATCCCAACAGTTTTACTTATTTGGCAATGAAAAGAAAACATACTGCATAGATATGCACAAATTATACACACTCACACATAGGTATATATGTATGTACATAGTTTAGATAGAACAGGGAAGATGTTCTTAAACATTTGAATTATTTGTTTATATTCCTATAGTAGTTACATAATAGTTAATATATCAAGTTATTATTAAACATCTTCAGTGTTGCCCTCCTTTGCATTCTGGTTGTGGTTGTATATGTTGTTCTTGTATGTGGTTAAATTTTGTGGGAAATCATATTGGATATATTTGTTGAAACACACTTAACATAATCTTATAAAAGAGCTGAAATTTCAAAAGAAGCTCCCGTGGAAAGAGGAGCTAATCTTGACACACAAAGAACAAATGTACATGATCGATGTTCTCATGAAAAGTAGGGACCTCATATCAAATGGATTAACAAACAAATAAAATACCAGTTTGGTTAGTGGTAACACTGAAAAATATAAAATATTTTCCCATACACAATATGTTCTAACTGTCACATGTGCACTTTTTCAAAGGTCATTGTCATTTTTTATAAGGGAAAAATATAAAAGCTAAATACAAAAACTACACAGCTAAGGTGGGGGCTGTTGCCCTGTAGGGAAAAAGAAATAAAACCAAGCTGCGTTTAAATTTTATTCTTTCAAGTACTTCTATCCTACGAAATTTAAAAGATAAATGATACTTGTAAATATAACAATGTCATGTAAATATTAAAGATTCAATACATCTGTGTTAATGATGACAGATTGTTACTATCTTTTAATAATGGAGAAATCTAATCAAATGACATTGTGAAATTTTATAAGTAGTTTTTGGGGTGATCTTTAATAAATAGTTCAATAAATATTTAAAAAGTAAATGTCAAGAAATATACTTGCAAATGGATGAGAAATACCAAAATTAAACCTTTGCAAGTATAGTCAAGAAATTGATTACATTTTATATATTTTTATCTTTGTATTTTTAATTGCATTATCAATACATTATAGTTGTTCATATTTATGGGTGCATTGATATTTTGATACATGCTTACTATACATATTGATCAAATCAGGGTAACTGGGATGTGCATCACCTCAAATCTTATTTGTTATGCTGGGAACACTGTACAAGTTCTCTTTCTGCTAGTGTGAAATCCGCTGCACATTCTTGTTAACTGCAGTCACCCTGCTGTGCCATCAACACTAGAACTTGCTTGTTCTGAGTCTATCTTTGTACCTGTTGAGCAGTACCTCTTCATCCCTGGTTGCTTCTCTGCACTTCCTAGTGAATAACATTCTCCTCTGTCCCTTTATTACATCTATTTTTGTTGTTTTTGTTCCACATATGATTGAAAACGTGCTATCTTTGTCTTTCTGTGCATTGCTTATTTCACTTAATATCCTCTAGTTCCATTCAGGTTGCTGTGAGTGACAGGTGTCATTCTTTTTTCAAACAATTTTTACAATAATCTATTTTATCTATATACATATATATAGACATACACACATACATACCACATTTCTTTATGTTTATCTCTCTAAACATAGACATTTATATGCTAAATTTCCCTACTTTCCTAGAGAACAAATTATGACATTAATGCCTGGGGACCTGGCTGGCACCGAGCTCATTGATGAGACCTGTAAGGTGTGATGGCCCACATGAGGCATTTGCCACCCCGTGCTATGCTGCTACTTACAGTTTTCACTTCGAATGAAAAAAATGAATGAATGAATGAATGAAAGACAAAAAGAAAGACAAGAAACAGGAAATATTATGTATCATATCTGGGATATGAATTGCAAAGAAGTTGAAATCAGACAGAATATGCATGATGTGTGATCTGCTATGGTTAATAACATGAGAGATTGTCCTAATTAACAGTTAAGAAAAATGAAAAGCAAAGAATGGGAAAAACTAAAAATTAATCTTTTTACTTCTGTAGTAAAGTTATACTATCTATGTTCTTTACATTATTTATATCTATTGTATGTGTAGATGTATGGTTGAAAGAACACGTAACTCTGTGCGACTTCCCATCTCCGTTGAATGCCCCGGTCCGTAATGGCGCATTGTTGGTACTCGCCAATTTTGTGTAGGAACTATCGTGCAGATTTTTTTCCCCCCATCATGAATTCTCATTTCTCTGCAAAGAATATTTCTTTGACTGTTATCACACCCTTGATGTTAGAGTCCGTGCGTCTAACTCCTCTTGGAAACTTATCTAGAAATTTCCGCATGGAGATAATATCCTATTTAATAAATAGACTGAAGATTTTCTGGCACAGTAGAAGCTATACATTCTTTTTATTAAAGTAAAGTTATACTTTACTACAGTAGTATTCATTAAAGTTGGAACTTATAAATCCTAAAAAAAAGCAAAAATAGTGTTGAATAATGACTTATTCATCTTTTTTATAAGTCATGTGATTTGATTCTAAATGAAACATAAAGTTAAATTCACATATATAATAAGTATTTGAAGTTTAAAAAATGAGAAAACAAGTTGAAAAACATGTAAAGAGATAAAAAGTAATTTTGACATAACAGGATGAAACTAATTATATGTAAACAATCTATCTTTGAAATCATAAAGAACATATTTCTGCTCAAAATCGAATCAAATTTGTATTAAGCACAAGATACCAGAAGAAAATCTTAGGGGGGTTAAATACAATTTATTACAATTTATTAGAAGATACTTTTTTTTTTTTTTTTTTGCCGGGACTGGGTTTGAACCCACCACCTCTGGCATATGGGGCCAGTGCCCTACTCCTTTGAGCCACAGGCACCACTCTGTTAGAAGATACTTTTGAAAGAACAATGTAAACATATCCAAAGAAAAACTAATGGGTAGAAATGAATTAAAACAAATGCAAGCAAATGCAATAGCCAAATGTAACAAATATCATTAAATTTTAAATTAGTGTAAAACATCTTATTGACTAGCCCTTATCAATTTTACAGAACACATTTTGAAACATACATGGAGATCATGCCAAATCTTGTAGACAATAGAAAAAGAAGAAATTTGACCTATTTTTTGAAATTACCTTTTATTTTTATTTATAAATATTAGTTGTCTGTTTTTTGAGACTTTGGAAAAAAAATACGAAGTTAACTGATGACTCCATACTGAACCTCATAGTCAAAGCATTCTATGATAGACATACTCTTATCTGACAATGGGAATGTTACTTTTTTTGCATTATTATTATTATTGCTCAATATTTTGTTGCAGCAATCGTCTGCTTTGTTCTCTGAATATATTTATCTTCATTCGTTCTTTATGAGGTTTTTGTTTCTAGTCCTTATCTTAAACATTATTGTTATTAAACTTTAAGCCTTTTTAATTTTGTGAAGGCAAAAAGTGGAAAACAAATAATCACATGTATAGAGAAAAAAAAGAAACATACATGCATTTACATATACATATTCTGACTAATTTATTGATCATATTGGTTTTATACTATCAAAATTTTAATAGTGTTTGAAATTAACAGGTAAAAATAATTTTGTCATTTACTGCATAATATTTACATTTCTCTTTACCAAAAATCACATTTTTTTTGCTTTTAAATATAGTTATTTCACAGTAAACTTTGTATATATTTAAGGTATAAAGTGTGATGATTTTATGTACCTACATATTATGTAATGACTGCCTCAATAAATTTAATTAACACACCCAAACATCTTATTAATTTAATTAGAGCAAGCAAAAGAAACTTAATGATTCAACTAGTCTTTCTAGGTTTAACTTGCCTGTAATTCTGCTGGCAGTAGAAACTTGCCGTAGTCCCTGTGGCTGCCATAACAAAAATGCCATCAACCAGCGACTTATGAACAAGAGAAATTTATCTCCACGGTTCTGGAGATAGGGGGGTCCATGATCAAGGCATCCGCAGATCCCTAACTCTTCCTTGTGTTTATAGATGGTATCTTTCCTCTTTGCTAGCAGCTAACTCTCTAGAACTTTTTTCTAAACACATTGATCCTGTTTGTGAAGGCTTCAACTCGTGCTAATCACCTTCCAAATGCTCCACTTTCATTGCAATCACATGGGGAATTCTATTTAAATGTGTGAATTTTAGGGGAATGCCAACATCTCATCCATAACAAAAGGTCAGCATAATAAATGTCCTAAGTGCAGTAAAGTAATTGTTATGATTTATCAGTGTGTGTTTACAAGAACCTGTTTATGCAGCTTCTCCTGGTAGTGATGGTGGGAAATTCAAGGTGATTTTCAGAGTTTGAAAATGCAGCCATTGAACAGGAATTAATGACTTCTTGCCTGAAATATTTTACTTGAAGGAGCATCATTTCATTTAATAAGAACCTGGGACCATTGTCCACAAAAGTACTGATATCTTGTGCTAGATAGTGAACCACACTTCTTCCTTTAAATCATATTGTAAGATATGCACACTTCTATAAACTTTATATAAGGAAGAAGCAGTAAGTATAAAAAATTAGAAACGAATTAGGATATGGTATATACATATTTAAAATAATAATGTTGGATGGTTTGTTACAATTTTGTGCCCTGTAGAACAGTGTTAACATTATAATTTTCTGCCATGTAACAGTTATAATGCAAGGGTTTATATGACTGGAAATTATGCAAAAGTTATCCTTTTTACTTGGGTTATTAATATTGTCAATAGGACCTTATTAAATATACTTAATAAAATATTTAGTGGAACACTTCTAAAGATTTTTTTAAAATATTTTTAGTCAATATTGGAAGTTCTCAAAGATGTTTCATAATACATAATTTCATGTACATCAATCTCCCAAACTTTTATGTGCCTGTGTAATTAGGCTTCTAATAACAGTATCAGTAATATAAATGCCTCCATATGATATATTAGAAAGAAGTCCATGTAATATTAACTTGTTTATTAATAAACCAATTTTCTACTGATAATCTATAGGAGATAATCAGTGGGGATAAATTAACATTGATGTTAACTTAATTTGATGTTTTAAAATATCATTACCATTATATGCCATCTTTTTTTCTGTGAAAATGCTTTAATTTTATTTGCTTACTCTGTGTTATAACTTCTGACTCCATGTAAATTACAACATTGTTGTGGTATTTTTAAAACAAACATTAGCTTATTAAATCAAAACCAATTGAAAACATATTTTAGGTGGATAATAAAAATGGTAATGCATATATCCAAAACTATACATTGGAAATATAACATTTTATTTCATGATGTTTAGTTAAACTGTTTCAAGTGTGAACTAATTCTGCTTGATATTAAACAAAAACATAAAATGACATTTAAAATTTCCTTTGAAATTCCTTAAATATTTCTTGGTTTCTTCCATGTTCCATACATGCCTAAACATAGTTACATCACAATGAAAACTAAAAGAAAATTCATCCAATTAGGTGTGAAATGCTAATCTAAAAATATCAAATTCTGTTAATACCTATAAAAATAGTAGCTAACATAAACATTTTTAATTGGTATTTGGGGTAAATTGTGAGGTTTGTGGTATAGGCAAAGTTATTATTAACTAATTATGCCTAAAAACAATGCCAGTTTAGCAACTTAACTGCTAGAATATGATTTGTATGTCCAAATTAAACTTCTGGCTTTACTCTTAAAATTATATATTGATTTACATGTGTATAGAATAATCCCTTCTTTTTCTATACAGATATGTATTTCTCCAATTCTGTATATAGCTACATATTTATCCTATCTACATAGCAATGCTGTATAAAAATTGTACATTAACTTTATTTATATTTATTCCAAAGATTTTTTAACTTAAATTGAATACAAATGATAACTTGAAATATTATCACAGGATTATTTCATAATCTATTTCCTGTGGTTATTTAATAATATAATTTTTCTCCTCTTTTTCATTATTGATTATGCATTTTATTTCTAAACTTTCATCCATTTATTTCTCAATACATATAGAACTTGAATTATGGTCATGATACTGTATAAGATTTTATATCTAGAAAAGTGATTGGTATAAATTATGCATTTATATAAATAGCTAAGTAAGTATTTTAATTTCCTACTATTACTGTAATAAATTACCACAACATTAGTGGCTTAAAATAACACAAAGTTATTATCTTATGGCTCTGGGAGTCACAAATTTGAAATGAATGAGACTGGGCTAAAACCTAGGTGTTGGCATATGTTATTCTCAGAGCTAAGGTGGAGAATCGTTTTCCTTGCGTTTTCTTGCTTATAGGAGTTGCCTGCATGCATTTGCTCATAGCCCCTTCTTAATCTTCACGGCCATCCATGCAGCATCTTGAAATCCATTCTCTCCCTTTCTATCCCTTGCTTTCACTCTCATTTTTGCTTTCTCACTCCATTTCTCTCTGGTCTCTGCTTCCAGAGTTCAAAGGCCTTCTGACATCCCTGCCACCCTCTTTTCTTTATAAGGATCCTTGTGATCACAATAGGGCTGATAATTCAGAATTGTCTTCCTACCTCCTCTTAGGATCATTATCTTAATTACATCTTCAGTGTCCTTTTGTTCATGTAAATCAATTTATTCACAGTTTCCCAGGATTATAGAGAATATAAAATGAATATCTTGGTGGTTGAGGTTGAGGGGAGATTACTCTATCTGCCACAGGTGATATATCTACATTTCTGTTGCAGTATCTTTTCAATTATATGTGTATATATTGAATGGAAGAAAAAGTGCCTCAATATTCTATTTTTGGATTACAATGTAATCCCTGTACACGTTAAAATCACTTATTGCTAAATTCCATAAGTCTCACTAAAGACTTTAAAGTAAATTTCTTCATACTCTACAAAATAAACACATATTTTGGTTTAGTATTATCAGCATAGATAAATCCCAGTACATTTGAAGAACACATTTTTTAATGGAATATTTAAAAAAACAAGCACATAAACTTAAACTTGCATTATAATGAATCTTTTAAAATTGAACACTCATATAACTTCCACAAAAAGCAAGAATGTAACCCTGCTAGTAATCTAGAATCCCGGGAATGCCCCTTCCAGGCTAAAACATCAGCCATGGACACTGCCTGAGCTTCTTTTAATCACTTCTTCAATAAGTTTTGCCATTTACACATATATTCTTGATATCTGGTTTTATAATATAGGTCCAATTGTATTCTCTTCCCTTTGATGATTCTTATTTTCTTTTTTAGCTCAAGTTGTATCTTTAAGATCCATCCATCTTTTTGTATATGACTCTCATTTATTAATACTTTAATTTTGACTAGCATTCCACTGATTTAATTTATAATGAAGTTGCTTTAGACTCTAACATTAAGAATTGCAAGCTGAAATAACGAGATAAAATTATAACAACAACAATATAGAGATTATTCAGGATTAATCAAATGTGATATGGTAAACTCCTTGGCCTGTCTCACTGCACATTCTCACATGGGTTTTCAGCCCATCTGGAGCAGTGGCAATAACAGGCATATTGATACTGTCTCTGGCAAAGGAAGTGAGTAAATGTGTCAGATCTGTTCTGTCCCTCAAAATTTCTGCCGAGAACTGACACAGTTCACTTCCACTCCTAATTCATTAGCCAAGGTACGTCAAATGCCCATATCTGATTTCACAGAGGCAGGGAAATATCGTCATGCCGTGTACCTGGAGGAAAAAGACCTGCAAACATACGTGAACTGTACTAATAAGTTCAAAAACTGTAGCATTAATTAGTCATCACATATTCAATTCACTATCCTTTGTGTCCACCAAACATATGCACCCTTCCCTGATGAAACCAATCAAATGAATATCTTGGTGGTTGGGGTTCAGGGGAGGTTACTCTATCTGCCACAGGTGATATATCAAAACAAATCAAAAACAAACAAAAAAATTAATTACAGAATCATACCCATATTCTAAGATACTAAAAAGATATGCGGTATTTTCATCATCGGTACATAATATAAGATTGTTAATACTTCAATCCAGACCCTCTCCTTATTTGAAGACTTAGGTATTTGAAAACATGCTAATTGCCCCACATTCCTAACCCATTATTTAGTGGCAGAAAAGGAAAAGGATATTCATGGGAAAACCACTCTCCCAGAAAGGGGAAGAAGTTGGGATTTTATGGGTCCATACATAATTCATGCACATGTTAATTCTGGGTAAAGTAACACTGGGTAAATTTTGTCAACATATCTAACGTTGGTAGTGAAAATGTGCCTAGCTTAGCTGTTACTTCTAATCCCTGTGATTTTTCTCCCTGCTGAAGGATTTCTGTGGTTCTTATTTTAACTCTTTGGTGGTCTTTTCTTTTATATTTGCTTCTTATCTACATCTGAAGAAAACCCTAGACCAGATTGTGCCTATGTCTTCATGGGTTCTGCACAAATTTGTTGGCCTGGTTTTGTCTGTAGGTGTTAAAGAGCCTAATGAGCTATTAAACCTTGAAGATCTGTAGGCTCTTTAGTCCTGGAGGATGTTTTCTTTTATAATATAATATAAATTATTTTAATTCTAAGTAGTTTTTTAATCATTTGTATTCCAATTTTTTCATATACTAATAGAAAGTGATATATTGACCTTAGATTAAGGGCAATAGAACCTCCCTAAATTGACCTAATTTCATAGACTGGACGTGTATCAAACGTACCAATGGAAGTTCTTTATGTTGACCACCTCTGTATGGCGACCAATTTGTTATAGTTGCTTAGCTGGTCGACTTATAGAGGTTCCACCACAAATATTTCTTTGGTTTATATCTCCCATTCCACTTCTTGCCAACTAAATTGGCTAAAATGCACCTTTGTGGCTTTAAAGAGAAAAGCAAAATTTTAATCCATTTTCCCTTCTGACATTTTGTCCAATAGAAAAGACGGTGCCAAATACAGTATGTTATTTGTCGTTTTCCTCTGGGACTCCTTGATAAAGTTGTGCTTACTGACAGTGGATGTGATGGTCTTACCCTTCATTCCATCCTCACTGCAAGGCTGACTTTGATTGACTGTCACTCAATGCCCTTCTCAGTTTTATACATCTAGTACCAGGAAGCTTTGATAAGCAATTTCTTCTACTAACCATGCAAGTCCTTGCACCACTTGCGGCCTCACTATTCCTTATTATTTCTTCATGATAGCTCACTAAATGTTTTCTGCTCTTGTCCCTTTCTTTTGATATCTTGCCAGATTAAACTAATAGGAACCAAGCTATTTTTTTTCCAATCTTTTCCACTGGAACTCCAAGTTCATTAGTTAAATAGATTCGTCCTCCAAGTTATTACAGGTGACCGTTGGCCCAAATAGTTCATCCTATACATAATGGTTCCATCTTTCCAGCTCCTTCTGTGTTTCTCTCCGACGCACCACCAGGCGCCTGTGTCAGAGTCCCATTTAAAAGTATTTGTTATACCACATGTAACATTTGACTTCCGGGTACCAATTTCTGGCATGATAGACTATCTCATCCTGCAGCTACAATCAGTAGTCAAGTCCTAGAGACTTAACAAGCAATATTTATTTAATGCCCTCATTACATATCTGTCATAGCTCGGCTAGGACTTTTATTTTCTTTTAAAATCTGGACCTAGACTCTTCAAACAGACCCTGTGACATTGTAGGTCACTATCGTGGAGGACAAATAAAAGAAGTGAAAAATCCTCCCTGTTTCTTAGCATTTTATTCTGATACGGGCCGCTGCCCTATGCATGTAAATACCTAGATGAAGTCGTATATCCACCTCTAATGTGAGAGGAAATGGGAATGCACCCAACCATGTGTTCAGCATGAAATACATCAGTGGACAATACTGCAAAATACCACCAATGAGAACAGAATTTTAAAAATCAGATAGTTCTATCTAAATACGTTATACTAACAAGCTGAGCTGGACTCTTCTCATTTCCTCTCTTTATTGTCCCCTTTTCCCAAAAGGACACTCACATCGACTTCCTCCTTCTTACAGGCACCAGTGCAAAGCGAAATTAAAGTCAGCTGTGCCAGAAATTAAATTTTGAATGTCAATAGGTAAAAGATAGTTTCTCTTTTCTAAAGACACAATAGTGGTAAACAGTTACCAAAAATGTACAGTTTTCAGAATTATTATTACCACTGAGAATGGATGGTGAAAATCCATTCACGACAGACGTGCTTGGTCTCTGGTGACCATCCGAGATTCAATCATAGACTGTTTTTGGCTCAACCTTTAGTGAGTGTTTTACTTTAAGTTCTGTTATTTCCCTTTCTACTATAGTGCTACATATATTAAGGGATTTGAGGGAGCTCTTGTTGACTGTGTCAGTGTAAAATTTTAGGCCGGGATAATTTGTTGCTTTTCCTAATATTCACTGTTAAATATTAGTTATTTTGAAAATCATCCAAGCTCTTATCTATAGTAATTCTGTAGCTTGCTATAATTATTCTCATCTAACATTTTGGATTATAGCATTTTCAAGAGATAAAATATACTGAAAAATCTAGATTTGGAAGGAGTTTGAACGCATTTACATCTTTAAAGGATGTTTACATACTTCTGTTGACTGAGTACTACTTAAATGAGTTTGGGTTCCATATTAACCATATCTCATAATCATCTGGGTAGCTGATGGTGTGTCAGTAGTCATGGTCAGAAATGATTCTGCACCTAGGATGATATGATAAATTATCAACCTCATCAGATATTGTTTCCCTAAATTTAAATGGCTATTTATTTAAAATTAATTTTCAAAGTAATATCTGAGGGCAAATATATTTTGTACTCTGTAGCCATTTCTAAAATATCTTGGCAATATTAATGAAAAATATATTTTTACTTATGTATGAACTTTTTTAATGCCTAAAGGTAAAAGCTATTTCTTTAGGCTTGACTTGTATGTATATCTTTTCTTTCCTGAGCACTTAGTTTACAGTGTAAATAGGTAACACTGAAGCGGGGAGTGATGTGTGCAATGCTAGTTTAGTTCTTCATTGTCTTTACCCTCCTTTATTCATGTACCCATCATTATTTCCATATATTATTTTATATAGTATTACTTTTTCCTGCTTTCCTATACGTAGAGAAATTTACTTCCTGACTTACGATGTTGCCATGACTATTTTCAGCATTCTTAAAGTATTCTTAAGCCTATTGTCATGGTATAAACAATTACATATTAAATAGATAACAAAAATACTAGAAAAATGCAATTAACCAGTTGAAATTGCTGTAAACATGTTATAAAGTATACCGGACACACATTGCCTATATCATACAATTTACAAATTAGAAAAAAAAAAAACTACTGGTATTATGCTAAATATATGACTACCTATATTATAAAAATTATCTTAAAAGAAATAATTTACATATTAGAACTTCTAAAAGAAGCATGCATTTCATGATAAAATAACACTTGTTAAAAATATTACTATTTAAAAATGTCTATAAAATGTTCTAAATTCAATTGAGAGACTGCTGTAGCAGTCAACATGAGTGCTAGGTTTGCTAATTACTACTGGATTTATCTGTATTTCTAGACATCTCAGAGAGCAGATGCATGAAAATAATATATTTGTGGAAGATGACAGAGAGAGGGGTAGATACAAGAATATATATACATATGCACATATGCCAATATATATACATGTACACATATATATGTACATAGACTAATACATGGACAGACAAGGTAGATACAAAGATAGATGGATAGATAGAAAAATACACACATACATACCTGCATAGATGAATAAATGAAATAAATCAATAATTCATCTGGCAGTTCAAATTCAAATTCAGCCTTTAAGGAGTTTTGCATAGTCTGTTCATCTTACACATTGATCTCCTTCTTCTAACTTAAAATGATATTGGAAATAAATTAACATTTGTCTCATCCCATGATGCACAACATTACAAAGTCCAATTGTCTTAGTACATGCCAATATTATATTTTTAAAAGTAAAAATTTTGAATTATCAAAATTTTTAAAAAGTATATAATATTTTAAACATGATATAGCTAAATAATGAATTAAAGACCTACACCGTGCAAAGCACAGCATTGCTGAGAGCAAACGTAATCTACACTCAGAGACACAGATAGTGGTCATGGGCTGGGAGACCCAATGATGTCAAGGTGTCGATTCTTCTCAAGTTGATTCATAAAGATTATTTAATCACCATCTCTCTCTCTTTCTCTTTTTCATTTAAGATTTTCGTTCATGAGATACTTTTGATATATGAAAAAAGGAAAAGACTCCTCAGTTTAGCCCGATTGCATCTGCTGCCCGATGTCCAAGAGGCCCCTCCACTTTCTCTTCTCCCTTTTCCTTACATTTGTAGATTTAATTATGGACGAAGAAGTAACACTGGGCAATCTGAGACCTCTCACCTGATGAAAGGGGTAATCAGTAAATGAAAGATTAGAAAATGCCCAGAAACACAAGGTAGAAATCAGACCGACATTAGTGAAATCTAACCAGTGAATGATGGTGAAAGAAACAGTCATCATGGGGAGTTGAGACCCTTTATTGCCATTGATATGAACATCCTTGAAGCAATATTACTCTTTACAAGAACGAATTCCTAATCGAGATTTAAATCGATAGTGCAGTTTCCAACTTCAAAGTCATATTATTTTATGATTATTTCACCAAACATATCATGATTTCTTATCATTTAAAAACAAGAAAACCTTTGACAGGGATGAAGCAAAAGCAGAAGGAAAGGCTTTGAAGCTTCATATGAATTGCAAATATTTTGAACAATGGATTCATTCAATATAGCAAGAAAAACAAAAAAAGGTGAATTATGCTTACTTGCTTTTAATGATGCACAATATTTTCATCAGCGTGAACATTACTTAGATGTTTTTCAATTGAATAATTTGAAAGCGTATAAACTAATAATAACTTAGGAAAGTTTGTTTGAATCACTATTATGAAAACAATGTGCGTGTTTTTCCCCCTCCACCCTAAGCAGAGAAGTTACAGAGATGTAAGCGTTGATGAAAACATTAGTTACTGTAACAGATGAATATACATAGTGTTTTTATGTAATATAAATTTCAGTTCTTTGTTGTTCTGCAGAATTTGAAGGTATTTTATAAATCAACATGCCACAAACAATAAGATGAAGCCAAAATAGAATTGGGTTATAGAAGATTATTGCAGAAGAAAAATACAGATAATAAAATATAGCCGACACAAGAGAATGTATAAATGAAACATGTACCCAGAGGAGGCTTGGGATCCAGTATGCACGGCACAATTCAAAACACCAAGGACAGAAAGATGAATAAAGAAGATGCTTTATTATAATCCAAGGATTTAGCAGTCCTTCAGGAGAGAGAGGCAGTGACTCAGGTGGAGTGTGATACATTCGACAATAGCCCTGTACTTAAGGAACTTTGTAAAATATTGAAGAGTGTGATTAAATTTGCCTGAGGGAAGGAGGAGGGTCAGTCAGCTCTCCCACAGGAGCTGGTGTGCAGATACCAAAGACACCAATATATTTAAACAGTTCTGCTTAGAAACTTTGACTATAGAGAAGCCCATTTTTTTTAACATTTTCAAAGGTAACAATGAATAAAGTGAGGCTATAAATTGAATGATTTCTCTCAAAAAATGCTGCTGTAAAAGAAGTAAAATTTTAGAGCATGTAACTATATTAAATACTTATAATATCTTTACAGAATATAATATTTTTAAATATTATAATTCATAGAAATATATGTTACGAAGATACATTATTGTTACAGGTATTACCACAGGCTTACTTTGCCTTTATGTAACATGCAGTGTCTTTTTGCACTGAGTATAAAGTATTATAAACAGAAAATTATCTCTCTGACATGAATTTTGATTTGATTCTTCTTAGTGCATGTTAAGGTCTTCTATGCTGATATTTTAATACTCTATGTGGACTGAAATTACAGTAGAACCTCCATAGTCGAGTACCCTACATCGATCAACTCCTTAAGTTGACCTAATTTTCAAGATAGAGCATACTTATCAGGAGAGTAGGTCCAGCTCCTTTTGCTGACCACCTCTGTATGTGGCCAGTTTGTTACAGACTCTTGGGTTGTCAGTTTCTAGAGGGTCTACTGTAGCAGGAGGGTATGTTAATCAGGGTTACCTAGAGAAACAGAACCAATATCAATATGTGTATCTCAATAGGATATATAGATAAAGTTGTATATATTCAAATATACATAAAATTATAAGATATATAAGTATATTATACATCATAACATAATAATATATAAATATATATTATACGTATATATTAAATATGTATTTATAAAAGGAAAAGGAGATTATATCTCTAGGATGTGTATATATATACAATAATGTTTATATGCTATGTTTGTAGGATATGTATTTCTATATTATATCAATAGTGTATTTTATAAAATACGTATGTGTGTGTGTATATATATATATTTATGAACTACAAAAGGTATTTATCATAAGATATTAGCTCACATTGGTAGGGAGCTTGAGAGCTCCCATGGTCAGCTGTGAGGAATCGGGAGATGAAGTGATGCTGGTGGTAGACTCAGAAGGTCTGCGAAGTTGGAAAACTCGTGGTGTTAATTTGAGTCTGAATCTGAAGATCTGGACCTCAGGAGTACTGAGGGCCCCATGAAAGTGATGTTCTAGCTTAGGCAGAGAGGCAGAGAGAAGACAGATCTTACTTTCCTCCTGTTGTCTTCTATTTAAGTCCCCAGTAGATTGTCCGATGCCCAGTCATACTGGGGAGGCCCATGCACTTCACTTATCACACCAACCGCAATGTCAACCCTTTCCAGAAACACTGTGTTATGGATACTAACAGGAGTTAAACAGAAGTAATGTTTGATCAGATTTCTGGGCATCTTGTGTTCAGTCAAGCTGACATGTAAAATTAGGAATTACAGAGGATCTGTGATTAAATATTAAGACTGCAGAAATGAAAACTTTCTATAACTAATGTTGTGGAACAAACAATGGTGTATCTCATGGTTAGCAAGAAAGCAGATTACCAAACAGCTACCACTGGAAGATGCTTTACAGTTACAGTCACCTGTCTTTGGTTGCTTTTAAATCAGACAGGATTTCTGGAAAAACTAATTTCTTCTCTAGAAAAAAAAAGACACTGTTAAAATGGGGATTGTAAAAATGGACATAAAAGGTTCAGTGCCTATAGCTCAGTGGTTAGGGCGCCAGCCACGTAGACTGGGACTGGCGGGTTTGAACCCAGCCCAGGCCTGCTAAACAAAGACAACTCCAACAAAAAAAAGCCAGGTGTTGTGGCAGGGGCTTGTAGTCCCAGCTAGTTAGGAAGCTGAGGCAAGAGAATCAAGAACAGGAAGTTGCTGTGAGTTGTAACACCACAGAGCTCTACCTAGGGCAACATAGTGAGACTCTGTCTCAAAAAAAAGAATTCTGGACCTGAAGTTTCCTTTATAGGAAGTGTTGAGTATTTTTTTTGTTGTTGTTGTTGTTTGTTTGTTTGTT
This sequence comes from Otolemur garnettii, assembly GCF_000181295.1. Lineage (NCBI taxonomy): Eukaryota > Metazoa > Chordata > Mammalia > Primates > Galagidae > Otolemur > Otolemur garnettii. The sequence goes on along the minus strand of NW_003852404.1, from coordinate 14,853,150 downwards.
TTTTAAATAACCGCATTGAGAACTATTCATGAGTACTTAAATTATCATACTTATTAATAGTTCTGAGAATTTCTCTTAGATTTCCAAGTATATTCAGTTGATGTTCAAATCTTTGCATAAAAAATTGACCTGAATTTAGTTTTTAATCTGCAAATAATATTAGAGTAGAAACAAAGTGTGATTTTGAAGCTGTTTAGTTTGATAAATATTTACTAAAATTATTTATTTTTCTGGTAATATATACACGGGTTCATTTATTTTTCTAACGGGAATATTTAGGATATATTTACTGATGTCTTTCTTTCCAGATTAAGCAATCATAGGACCTAGTTGAACTAACCATGTGCATGTGGATCTATTACGGGACTCTGTGATGTCTATTCATCTATATTTCTTTGTACCAGAGATGAGGCAGATGGCCCGGGACTCTTACACCAGCATTCTAGGAAATAGGCCTGCCAGGGTTCCCAGCAGGGTGGCTGTGACCATGTCTTCAGTGATAGAATGGTTGGGAACAGGAAGTGAGAGAATGTGGGAATAAGGCGGGCTGGGAGGGGACAGTTGCGGGAGTTCCCACACTTGGGCCATCCGCGCCCTCTGACCTGCCACCTTCGCTCACTCCGGGGCTCTCCTCCTGGGTGTCTCTGTGCCTCATGCCTCTTAGGAGAGAAGGAGGCGGCACTGCACAGCCACTTCATTAAAAAAAAAAATCCTATAAATTTGGGCCAAAATGTGTGTGCACATGATGGCCAGGGACACGTTATACACAGCAAACTAAGGTTTGAGGAATGTGGTGTAATTTTAAGACACCACATTAAAGAAAAGGAAGTTTAGAAAGTGTTTGTCGTGGGAGCCCTCACAAAGGTGAGTACACCCCATTATGTCTTCATACGCGAGTTATTGAGTCTTGGTTATTGACATTGTGAAATGTGTTGGAGTAAATATGTTTAAAATTGTATGTATATAATTTTTTGCTTTTTAATGGCAGCTCCTTAAGATATTAAAATCTTTCATGTATGTTTCTAGGTGCTTCAGATACTTTATCGTTTTGTTTTTCCTTTTGTTTAAATGTAATGCCTGGCAGCCTGGTCTTCTGTTAGCTGTCCATGATTATCTGTCACATCACTGTGATCATCACAGTGCACTCTACACTCTTATTTTTCCACTTTTGATCAGATAAATGGCTCATTAACATTATAATAATGTTATAATTATATATATATTATAATATATTATTATAACATTATTTTTCTAAAAAACAAGGTTTTTAAATTAACAAATATTTAATAGAAACTATTGTGATCTACAAAATATCCAGAGCAATTTCAAGATAATTTAAGCACAAGTCATATAACTGCCATACAATTTAGCTTGATTATATTCTTTACAGAAGATTGTATTCTTCACAACCACTAAAGCTTTTGTCCATAATAAGATTCTGCAAAATATTTGCATTGGATATAAAGATATACAAAGTACCAAGAAATTCCTTAGGAAAAACCCCGTGAAACTCCATGAAATTTCTTCCAGAAACCATATTCTCAAAACTAGCTAATCAATAATTAATTTAATTTGACATGTGAATCCATTATTGTAAACCATCAATTTCAATTCTGTAGAAGATTCTTTTAGCTTTAATTAATTCCTTGTTGGCGAGTTTGTAGTGGTTGGTCCTCTGTGCTTCTTGCCCTTGGATCAATATCTGAAAAAAAATCCAGAGATAATCTCAACCCATGTTCAGTCCCCATCAATTCCCAGGCCCCCATACGTAAGAATGTCACTAGAAAAAGTGGGCACACTGCTGTGCCAGGCTTGATCTGCAATATTTCTGTTTCTTATTATAAACTATGAAATATTTTCTTTTTTTTTTTAAATATTAGAAATAAACAAAATTGAGGTAAATTCTAAATTACTAAAGTTTGAAATCTAATCGGGTGAACTTATTCTGGACATATTTAAACACTGTTCATTAGATCGTAATGTATTCAACAGAACAATAATACTGTGACGTTAAACCTTTCATGAGAAATGTTTGCCCTACATACTTAGTCGAAGTGTGTGGAATACATATTACAATGCCAGTGTATTGCAGTACGTAGTCAGAAAAAAAAGAATTGCTTGATAATCCTATGAAAGTTAGGCTAGTTTTCTGTATGCATATAGTCAACACCAAAGTCATAACTATGGAAGTCAAGTGCATACAGATAGATGAGAGATATGTGTACATACATGTGTAATTACAGATATGGCTCCAGTTGCAGATACATTGTGTATTCCCAGAATGGTATATTTTCTGGATGTTTTCTAGTAACAAAAAGAAATGTGAGTTAAGAACAATGGAATTTATGGCAATAAATGAGAAATTTCTTCCAGAAACCACATTCTTAACAGCAAAGATGAACATAAAATAGTTTTCATTTACCTCCTGACAAAGGCAATGGAGAGGAGTCCAGAGTTGACATGAGTGACTCAGATGATGACGTGTGTTCTATTGAGAGTCGAATGTCTCCTGATTCACTGTCTGACTTCCACTGCTCTTTTTTTCCATGCTGGACTAACGGTTTATATCAAAATTCAAATTACTATTAGTAAAAATTTCCAAGTTCCTGCACCTTCAGGCTTTCATTTCGCCACAGATAACAACTTTGTTCCTATGTATTTTCATCCTTGCTTTTCTCTAATAGACTCTGTAACATCTCTGCCACACGTCCTCATTCCCAAGGGGGACTTCACTGTTCATCTGTGGACTCCTGACTGTATCTTTCATTCAACTGAGAAATTACTCACTGCTGCAGCCCTGAAAGGACTTATATCCTACCTTGAATTGTGTAAGGAAAAATAATTCACTGCTTGATTTCTGAGCTAAAATTAGGTTCCATGTTGGGGAGAAATGTGAACACCTTGCTATGTCCTGTACAGCACCATTGACTCTTTGTCCTTAGCTGCACACTTTGTGTTTTAGCTGTGACTATATTGTGCACAGAGTGCTACAGATTGCAGTAGTTTGTGAACTGGTAAAAATCTACTTTTGTACGTTTGCAAAAGTTTTTGGACAGGATGGTGGGTAGTCTTGAATATACCACGTAGGCTTATGATCATAAAGCATCACATGTATTTAAAATTCTGGAAAGCCAACATAGATCACGTTCTTTATACAATGTCAAGTGAATGAAGGGGAGGAATTAATTGAATTATACTTTATAATGTGTCCCTGTTATGAAATCTCCAGTGTGAGAGCTTCCTTTAAATGGAATAATTTGTGTTTTAAAAAGGATCTTCAGAAAACATGAAAAGAACAGCTGCCAGAACCTGCAGGTGCAAGGCGGATTTATTTTAGTACACGGTTCTGTTTTTACCAGGGCAGGTAAACTGTTTACCATCCGCTCCAGGCAAAATGGTGTCTGGAAAGTTTTGCCATTGGTCTGATTCTTTACTTCTAGACAAATGGAACATCCTTTTGACAACTTCTTTCTCTAATTATAGAAATGTAGAACCCAAGTATGTTTCTAAATCTCTCCCATACAGAAGATGCTTGTACCTAATAGCAAGCAACCATTTCGGTGCAAGGTTCTGGACGCTGAACTCAGCCCAGTCTGGGTGTGAATCGCACTTCTGAATTAGCCTTGTAATCTTGGGGAATTTTACTTCAACGTTTTCTCATATGTTTGTTCACTCTGAAGTGGTTATGGAAGGTACTAATCAAACTACTTGTCAAAATTAAACATGATAATTAATTTAGAACAATGAACAAAATATATGGAATATACTTTGCTGAATAAAATTCAGAGTTTCTTCTTTTCTATATTAACCTATGATTAATTACATTTCAAAACACATCAACAGTGTTTTACTTAAATACACCCAAATGTGTGTGCATGTACATATGGCTGCGTGCTACAAAACGATGTTGTAGTCAGAGGCGGGGTACGTGTACGCCGTCCCATGTGATGATAATGGTCCTGACACAGTAGCTGTTGTGATGTTGTAGCACAATATTCCTCACACGTCTCTGGTGATGCTGGTGTATACAAATGTACTGCACTGCCTATTTGTCCTATAATATGTAACGACAAGAAAAGTTATGAATGGAAATTTGAAATAACTGTCAGTTATATAAAAGTGTAACATATATATTTATGTGCAGTAAATATCCCTCAATAATCATAAGAAACCACAGTGTTACTGGTTTATTTACTTAGCGCAGTCTGCATTTTAGCATTATTTTAGAGTATACCCCCTCTACTGAAAAAGAGAAAAAAATAACTGTAACATATCCTCAGGCAGCTTTTTGTAAGATATTCCAGAAGCAGGCATTGTCATCATGATGACAGCTCCATGTGTGTTACTTGCATTGAAAACCTTCTAGTAGGACAAGATGTCGCGATGGAGGACAACGAAACTTTTAATCTCAATCTGGAGTAGGCCTCAGCTGATATGTGTTTTGTGTGTTAGTTTCCGATAAAATGTTTTAAAAAGTAAAGCAAAAAAAAAAAAAAATAGGAAAACCTCATAGAATAAAGATGTAAAGGACAAAGATTCTGTACAGCTATACATATAATGTGTTTGTGTTTTAAGCTGAAAAGTTATTAGAAAAGAATTAAAATACTAAAAATCTCTTATAAATTTATGCAGTAAAAGATTACAGTAAGCCGAGGTTAGTCTTGTAGACAGGTAAATGCTGGAGCCTCAGTGTGCCGTGTTTGTAGGTCCACGCTGGTGTGCAGGAATGTCCTTATTCTCTCCTCATTTCTCACTCACTCAGCTTCATTCATGGTAATTGCCCTAAACAGGTCTACTCATGTTTATCTAGTATGCAATATTTTTAATGTACCTATTTTATGTTCAGATGTACTTAGCTATACAAGTACCATTTGTTACAGTTGCCTCCAGCACTTTGTACAGTAATGTACTGTATGGGTTTGTAACAGGCTACCAGGCTACAACGTTACCCATAGGGCCAGGGAGTGCAGCAGTCTGGGCCAGCGGCATTAGTGTGAGTTCACTCCCTGATGTTCACACATACACAAGCATGAAATCACTAATGATGCATCTGTCAAAATATATCCCTATTGATAAACAACGCATGACTGTAGATATATACACACGTGTGTATAACAATATTTTTGTTATAATGTAAATGTGTGTATACATGAATTATATTGAATTCTGACATTGGACTGGATGAATGTTGTACAGAGGGGCAGAAAAAGCCCCTAAGAAGTAGCCATTTAATATGATTTACTACGCTAGGGAATGACTGAGAAGAGCCTAATTCTGTTCTACCGTGGATTATGGCTAGGTGGATTCCAGTGAGATACTGAAGTTTGGTTTTACTGTGCTTCTTTTGGAAGTCCTCTAAAGATATGCACTGTGTCAGTTTTCTGGCAGACTCAATGGTTATCTTATTTTATTTACATGTTGCAGTGTAAACATTTTTGTCCTATAATATGTAAAGACATAAAAGATCATGAATGGAATTCTGAAATAAGCAAAGAGATACATAGCTTAGTACTATCACTGATCCATGTACATCTAGGATGACAAAATTAATACAAATATTATATTCTTTGTGCAAAAATATTTATTTTCAGTACACTGCCATCACAGACAGGAATTTTACCAGTTTAGATTCATGTTGAGTATGTATTTTATATAAAAGTTAAATATGATGGTGGCTATTTTATTAAGGGGAATTATTTCTTGGCACTGATGCTAAAATCCTAAAATATATTTTAAAGTCTTTATATTTAAGTTGAAAAAAGTGTTAAAGTTAATGGAACAAAATTTAAAGGTGAAACGATTTAGAAACTATAAGGAAATGTCGTATTAGTAAAATTGAATAAATCTTAAATGAAAAAAACTTCTAATTTTTTTTTACTTTTTTCATTTGCAAACTAGAATTGTTCATTGTAATGTGATGTCTGCAAGACAGCGTTGCATAAATTAAAATTACTAGGACATCTGAGAAAATTTGAAGATGATAGAAGCAACTTCATTAAATGGAGTGTGCTTGTTTCATACATACTTAAAGTATGAAAACTAGGCTCAAATCAGTTATTTTCATGTTGATATGCAATGATATATTTTGCCTCAATGATTCATTTAATTGTATCCCTGCTTTGGCAGCACATATATACCAAAGTAATTTAACAATTTGTTCTTGATACATACTGTAATTGAATGCACACTGAAACACTAAAGAATTTTGGAGATATTTTTATTCAGTTTAGGTTATTCAGTTTAAGATTTCAATATGGTTAACATTACTCCATACTGTAGTGAAGACATCTCAGAAGTGCTGTGTGAGAGCTTTGAACTATCAGCATCTACTTAGTTTTCTGTTTCTGTCTAGCACACTCTCATTACACAATAAAGGGAAAGCATTTGCCTGTGGAATAATGTAAACCAGAAAAGGCTAGATTCTTGAAAAAAATTACAACACATGCATATTATTTGCTAAGAGGACCAATAACCTGAACACAGAAAAAGATTAAGTTATAAAAGCAAAAAGTCCGTGAGGTATTTGGTACTTTTTTATTTTATACAGTTTTTATGTATTTCTTCGACAAATCTGAAGTAAGTGCTTACTATGTGCCAAATTTCAGAGTAACTTACTAGGTGTTAGGGTTGTTCTTTATATGCTTCAGACATGGTGATTGCTGAAAAGGTTATTTCAGATGATAGCCTGCTTGCTGGACTTAAGGACCATCTCCTAACAGAGAAGTGTTAGTTGATATGAGTGATTGCAAACCTCTCGTTTATGTGTGTGTGGGTATTTGATAACCTATAAAATTATACATACATATATATTTGGATGAGTTATGTGAATTATATAAGTGATAGATATGTATATGTATGTAAATATTAGTGTTACTGTAAGGGCCAACATACACTGGAAGTCTAGGGAATAGTGAGATGGGTTATAGAGCAGGAGGTGATCCCAGTGAATCATTGGTAATTGATGCATTCGAGCCAAGAAAAGGCAAAATCAGCAGAGAATTTACAGTAAGAACAATCAAAGAATAATAATAGTAGGCTTGTAGGATAGACACAAAAGCAGTTGTTTCAATAATGTGTTTAATCATATTACTTTGGTTCCTTAAAAATACTTTTTGATTAATTCATGCTTTATAGTCAGTTAATAAACTGAACAGACTTTACCAAATCTGTTTAGTCACAATACATCTTTTTGTCCTTAAGATTAGTAGGTAATTTTGTAAGTTTGAAAAAAGAGTTTTAAACATATTTTTTGAAATATATATGCAGGACATAGGATTTTAAGTAGCCAGCCGCTCTTCTGGTTCAACCTAAGTTGCTGTGCTTCAATTTAGTTCGAAACTAACCACCTGACCGTAGTGCAGACAGCACAGGTGGAAGGTTCAGTGCTCTGGAAACCAGTCCTCACGTAGGCAGCAGCTGCACGTGGGCTGCCCAGGTCACCCAAACTCCTGAGTGAAGGTAAGGGGTTTCCCTGAACTCCTCAGGTTCAATAATTTGCTAGGATACTCACGGAACTGAGAAAGGCACGATACTTGTGATTACTTGTTATCATCAATAAGACAAGCCAGGGGCTTAATGAAGAGCACAGAGGAAAGTCCCATGGACAGAGTTGGATGCCCTGTCTGGGTGAAATCAGGCCGTTTCACCCTCCTGGAATCTCAGTTTGTTCACTAACGGGGAAGCCCCACCAGACTAGAGGTCCAGAGTAATTCCTGGGGTTGTTTCCTACATATGGCTGATTAAGTCAATTGTCAGCTCTCTCCCTTCCCTGATGTTTGGGCTGGTTCAAAATTGTACTCTCTAAGCACTTGGCTGGTCTTGTGCTTACAGGGTAAAATGACTGGTCACCCTCTAAGCACATGACAGCCCCATTTTGAAGCCCTCTGGGTCTACCGTGAGCCACTCCACTAACATAAATGATCAGATGTAATTCAAGGAGCTCATGAATCACAAGACACCCCTAGTGCTTGGTACATTCAAGGTTTAGGGGCTTCCTTCCAGGAGCAAGGGACAAAGGCCAATCAAATTCTTTTCCACAACACCCACTATTTGTGTCATACTGAGATTCAAAACCATGTCTGGGATAATTAGAAATATGTTGTTAAGTACAGTTTGAACAATTTTGGAATAATTTTGTTCACAAGACAATAATGAAATATAGAAGTTTAAAATGTTTCATCTCTTATTTGATTTTCATTACTCTTGGCATTATTTTTCTCAAAAAATGATGGAGATTTTCACAAAATGGATTCTATGACTAAGAACTTGTTGCAAGTTTTACTGAACCATATTATACACATGGAGATAATTACTACATTGTTCCTATTTGCCCATCCACATGCTCCTTATGCCCCTTTTATAAAAACCTCTAATATGCCACTTTCAATGGCAGAAAGAAACTTAGTACATGATGTGCTTCATGTAAATATGGTAACACATTTGGAACGTCATTATATTTTCAAAAATACACACTAAGACATGATTTCGGGTCCAGGTTATAAATAAATGACAATTCTACATGGAGTTGATACTCTGTCTATGAAATAAAAAAAAAAAAATCGGCCATGAGTCTGAAAAAAATATTAAGACATAAAGATGAATGTTTGCTGATTCACCAGATCGTAAATTTTTATGAGCTATTGTGTTTAAAACTTTAAATACCAGTTTGGCCAATTATGGGCATAAAATATCACAATTTACATATGACTATGGGCTGCTAAGAGAATTGGAATATATTTAGATCAGCAGATTTCTGTATGACAAAGAAAGTTCCTCCAAGTTCATACACTTTGTTTCTGCACGTTGAGTGAAAATGTTTACAGTTTGCATGACTTGATTCTGCTCTCTCATATGACACAGGTATTTCAGTGATTGCAGCCATGAGCAAGAAGAAAGTGATTGGTAAGATTGGCATGTACCAGGATACAGACAAAAGCTTGTAAGAAGCCTGTCAGATTACCTAAAACCTTAGGAAGCAAGTAATCGTTATTTCTAAATGGTGCCGGCGTCAACACTGATCTGAAATATATCCGTTACTGGTGAAGAAACAGGGATGATGTTTAATCTGTCAAAAGATATCATGTACAGTAGTTTAAGTTTGTCACTTGAAAGAAATTTGGCAGTTCCTGTGAGGATATTAGACTACTTTGTGAACAGATAAAAAAGGGGAAGTCCCAATTGCTTACTCAGTTCTTGTGCTTAAAATAATGAAGTGTCCAATTAGCATATCCTTTCATCCCCTTTCTAAATCGTAATGTTGAAGGGAAAAGAAATGTTCACATAATCATGAGTTTCTGTCCTTGCTGTGTGGCATTGAATTAATGTCAGGAATACGGACTAAGAAATAAAATCAGCAGTTCCTCTGCAGAAGCTTGCAGTCCAGTAAACGTGAAGATAAATGCACCCCCCTCAGTGGCGACAGCCAAAACGGAGGTCAGTGATTAATGCAGGAGAGAGCTTGAGCAAAGCACTTCAAGGCAGTTTACTAAAGGAGGGACTTGAGAGGATTGCAGAAAGGTAGAAAAGAGATTCAAAGCTCAGTTATTGACCAGAGTGTAGCTAGTCTCTCCGGCCCCCTTCTCTGCGATGCTAAATGTTTTTGATTAATAATCACTCTTCCCTCTTAAAGTCATTTTTTTGGATAAATGGTATTGTAAGGGATTGATTCCTTCCTCACACATATACACAGTTCTCAGAAAACAGTGCACGCGTATGGATCTCTCACATAATGTTAAAACACTCCACAGCCCAACCTCTTCAGTACTTTAGTTTGCTTTGTTTCTCCCTACTGAGGGTATTGTTTACTCTCACGTTCAAGCCATTGACGTGGTGTGTTCTAATTTTTCTCTTCTATGCTTGAGATGGTTGCTGTAATAGACATGCATTAGGCATTAATGCATTTAGGGTTTTTAAGAGTAGCATTGTGTGTGGTTAACGAACATGATGCGACATTAATGGCTTTTGGTTTGCTCGCTTGTTTATTTTTGTTTACTAAGTGTCAGGTTCATGCCTAATAATTTACATACATTAGCTATTTAGTCATTACCAAAACACTACGAAAAAACTACTATTATTACTCCTATTTCACAGATAAGCAAATTGAAGCCAGAAAAACCCAGGTTAATGTAAAGGTTTTACATCTAGTGAGGGGTGACAATGAAATTTGAGCCTCACATTCTACCCCCAGTGTCTTGAATTCTACCTCTTAATTACTATAGTGGGACCATAGTGGGATCTGATGGCCCAGTTTTCCCTTGGCCCAATCTCTCTGTATTGCACCAGTGCAATGAATGAAAACTAACAACGATTCCTGGAAACACTACAGGGGTCTGGGAAGTCTCAGCCAACACTCCAGGACTGGGAAAAATGTCCATTTATATATAAGCTGGCCTGGACATCTGCCACCAGGTGGCACCAAATACAATTAAAAATGGATGCAGCAACATCCCAAAGGGCGCTCTGCTGACGGCACAGCTGGGCAAGCTCAGCCATAGTGTTTGTGCAATACTGTCATTTACGTATTTAAATAGTCTAGACTCTCATCATCTTGCTATGGTGGAATCCTCTGTATTTTTATTTTAAATTGAAAATAAAATTCAGAAAGGAGAATATTAAAATTTTATGGATTTTGCAAATACTTTTAAGGGAAACTAAAAAAGTCTGGCCTTTTGAAATAGAATCTGAAATTGGTACAGAAATTAAAAAGTAATTCTAGATATATGTAATTATTGAATTTCATACATAATAGTAATAATATTTAGAATATTGTCTGAACTTAGACAGTAAGTCAGACAACTGTAACAGTCTCTCTGTGCCATCGTTGGTCAGATGACAGAATAAATGCTTGGTTGTTACCTTGTGCCAAAATCTGTATCTTCATAGCTTTTTTGTTCTTGTTCTTAGTTGTAATTTTATAAATATTGTAAAACCAAAAGAGGCCTTTACAATTTAATCTTTATTTCAGGTATTTTAAGAAAATTATTAAGATTGTTCTTTACACTTAGTATCGAAACCAATTTATTATAATTCTTTTGCTTCTGATTTATATTTTTTAATTTGTTTCTTAATGAAATACTACTTGAGTGATTACTCTTTTCTTGGTGTTAGAGGCCAAATATTGAATCAAACAGATAAAAACCCTACCATCATAGAGTTTACTCTCTAATGGGAGGACACTTCACACATCAATTAATCTTTTTAATATTGATATTGTTAGTTCTATGAATGCAACTCATAAGGACATAAGATAATATAATAATGGTAAAATTCTTGAGTCTATACCAAGGGCCAGGACCTATCTTAAATATTCTTCAAGTGCCATTTTATTTAATTCTCATAACAACCTTATTAGAGCTTTGTTGAACTCCAAAATAACCTTTGGTTTTGATAATTCCCTAGAAAGAGGGTTTAAAAAAATGTTGTATTATTGATTCTGTCCATTACAGTGAAAAGATACAGAGCAAAATCGTCAACAGGAAATGTCACATGGATAAGCAGTGAAGCCAGGCAGACGCTTCAGAGCATCTCCTCTGGGTCTAATCACGGGGAGGACACACTTAATTTTTCCCAAATCAGTGTCTGATGGCACATTCAAGGCACCTTCAATTGGGCTTGTTCATCTAAGCCAGTGGTTCTCCACCTTCCTAATGCCACGACCCTTTAATCCAGTTCCTCATGTTGTGGTGACCCCCACCTACCCATAAAAAATCAAGAAAATAATTTTATGGTTGGGGGTCAGCAAAATTCTAGATATATTTTCTATGCCTTCCCAACACACATTGGTCCTTGTACATAATTTATCTGTATACACACATCTTTATAATTGGCAATATTTAATGACTTCTGGGTTCTATGTAACTTGGGAAAAAGCAAGTCAGTCTGTCCTGGTCACAGTCCATTATGTTTGGATATAATTTAGTTTTCCTGTGTGTGTGACCTTCTTTATCTTATGATGTGGCCATTTACTGAAGGCATTTGGACCTGTTTTGTGATGCCTATTGCTTTATTTCCCTTAGAGACCTACTATCTTTTTTTACTTCTGCTTAATAGCTTTTCAAAGACCAAAATGATGTGTGTGTTTGTATAGTTCCCACAAGGTCATGTCCCTTGTAACTAGGGACTCCTCTGAGCACATAGTCGTCCATGTTTATAGTTACAGAGGTGTTAGTCTTCCAGATGTTGTGTAGCACCTGAGGGCCTGATGGCCCAGTGGAGAGTACTTCTTACAAATATCTTCCCAAATGATATCCTCTGTGGTAGAGGTAACCAGAAGAATAGAGTTAAAAGGTACTAGTGAATTCTACTCAAACACCAGCAGTTAAACCCATCATCATTATCCCATGGTGTGACCACATCATCACCTAGAATGATGCCACTACAATTAGCAGGATTTTATTTGAACTTGTTCAAATAATACCAATATCTTACTATTTCATGGATTTCTACTCATTCTTTTATTCTTCATCATAGTTCATGTCCTCCTAAAAAGTCTTGTTTGGTGGGATATTCAGATTTGTATTTCATTTCATCAAGTTGTATTGATGACCTGTATAAAAACATGTATAAAACGTGTAAAAACCTGTATCAGAATACTTTACCATCACCTCTTAACTACCCTGCCTCATGTCTAAATGATGATCTCAGTTTTGTTGTTCTTTTTCTTCTCTTTCTTTTTTTCTCTCTCTTTTATGTGACCATCCTCTATAGAAATGGTTCTCAAAGTTTTTTGTTTAGTTTGGGGGATAAAATGGGAGTTTTACTGGTGGATGAATAGGTGGAAATTAAAGTGAGCATTATAGTCTAGAGTTCAGAAAGGCCAGCCAATTTTACTTATAACAACAATTTTGCTGTCTCTCCTTGAAAATTTTGGGCTTAATAATCATATTATAAAAATTAGCCATAATTAGATACAGAATTTTTTTTTGAGGTTGAGTCTCACTATGTCACCCTCAGTAGAGTGCTGTGGCATCACAAGAAACCTCAAAACTCTTGAGCTTAAGTAATTCTCTTGCCTCAGTCCCCTCAAGTAGTTGGGACTACAGGCATCTGCCACAGCACGTGACGCTTTTTAGAGACAAGGTCTCGCTGTGGCTCAGGCTGGTCTCAAACCTGTGTGGTCAAGCAGTCCTCCCACCTCAGCCTCCAGGGGTGCTAGGATTGCATGTGTGAGCCACTAGCCCAGCCTTAGATACAGATTTTAAAGAAGAAAAAGCCTGCAAGGGAGTTTTAGTCTAGGTCAAGTTGCTTGTTGCACAAAGATTGCTCATTGTTCAAACAATGAGAATTTCTAAGGAAGACAGGAGTTTTTAATAGGACAGCCTGGAGAATGGAAGAAGCAAACCCATCTCTGTCTATCTGACTAAGGGAAACCATGAGTTTTTAAAGGAGAGGCCACATGCCTTGATGCAATTACATGCATTGGGATGGCGCAGGGGATGGTGATTTGGCATTAGAATCTTGATGGCAGGCCTTTGGCATCACAACTTGTGTCATGCAGAAAATCCATCGTTTCTGTGAAACAACTCAAAAAAGTGCAAGTAGTTAAGAGAAAGGATTATAGAGGAATCATTGGAATTTGTTTAATGGGGAACCAGTTATGGAAATAGTGTTTAATTTCACCTCACAATTTAGTATTTGTTTTTAGTTTAAATAACAACAAAGAAAGTTATCATATGTAAAACATATTGTACTTTTAAATTGTATGAACTTGAACTTTGGAAAGCAAAGAACAAATTGACCCAAATTAAACAGAATAAAACAGATAAATAAATGAAGCTGAAAATATGAAATTGGCAGAGAAAAGACACAAAACAGGTTCTTTGTAAAGGACAATGAAATTGAGCAGTTTCTAAGGTAACTGTTAGAAGATACAAATGACTAATATTTGAAAGGGAAGTGGAGACGTCACTACAGATCTCATGAGCATGAATAGGTGCATGAAGAATAGTATTTGTAAAAACTCTGTACTTACAAATTCGATAACATAAATGAAATAGATCAATTTCTTGAAAGACCCACAAAAACCCACAAAAGAAGATAATTTGAATAGGCTTTCAAAATAACGAGCACCAATCCCAGGTGTGTTCATTGGTGAATTCTGCCAAACACTATAGTAATTCTCTATAATCTCCTCCAAAGGGAAAGAGGAGAAGAAGAAATACTGTCTAAATCATTCTATGAGATTGTCTTACTACAAAAGCCAGGCAAATATTGTTAGGAAAGAAAACTACCTTTAATTCCATATACATTACAAACATAGAAATAAAAATCCTAAACAAAACATAAACAAATCAAATCCAACAGTGGATAAAATAATTATATGTAAAGTGTATAATTATATATAAAGTGGTATTTATCCCAGTATTCAATGCTGATTTACCATTTGAAAAATCAATGGATATAATCCATCACATCAACAGGCTAAGGAAAGAAAAACATAGGACCGGACCCCCTTCAATAGATACAGAAAAAGTATGTGATGAAATGCAATACCTATGAGAGATAAAAATTCTCAGAAAATAAGAAACAGAAGGTGATTTCCTCAACTTGACAAAGAACATCTACTAAAATTTACAGCTGACCTGCAGCTGATGGTTTGAAATCAGGGGCTTCCCCAGTAAGATTTAGAAACAAAGTCAGGATATTCCCTTCTCACCACTGCTTTATCATGGGACTCAATGTCCTTGCTAATGCAATTAAAAAAAAAAAAGGTAGAAAAGAAAGAAAGAATGGCAAAATGAACTAAAAGGTATATAGATTGGGAAGGAATAAATTAAAATGTCTTTTATTTTGCTCATACTTTATTCAACATCAGAATAAAATGTCTTTTTTCACAGATAATTTTCTATGTAGAAAGTCAAAAAGATTAACAGGAAAACTCTTGGAATGAATAAGCAAGTATAGCAAAGCTGACCAATGTAAGGTTAATGCATAAACATTAATCACTTTCCTATACATCTGCAATGAATAAGTGGAATTTTAAATTAAAAAAATTATCATTTGTATTGATACCTTCCAAAATGAAATTCTTAGGTATAAATCTAATAAAATATGTATTAAACAATGTGAAGAAAACTAAAAAAACTATGATGAAAGATACCAAAGAATAACTAAATTAATGAAATAAATTTCTAGTTTATACATAGAAAAATTTAATATTCTCCAGGGGCCAGTTTTTTCCAACTGTTGATTTTTAAGTCAACAATCCTAATAAGATTCCAACAAGTTATTTCATGTTTATCAACCGACCGATTCTAATGTTTATATGGAGAGTTAAACGACCCAGAATGGCCAACTCAACAGCCAGCAAAAGAACAAAGCTGAGAGAATGTGCTATTTAATGTCAAGGTTTACAGTCATTATGCAGTACAGATACTGTGGTATGATGAAAAATGGAGAAATGATTGATGCAATACAGTAGAGATCTCAGAAAGAAAGTTAGATAACTGTAGTCCACCGTTCTTTGTTAAAAGAGCAAAGGTAGTCTAATGAAATGAAGGTGTTTTTCCTCAACAAATGGCACTAGGACTATGTAAACATTCACATGCGTAAAAAATAAATCTAGCCATAGACCTTAAATCTTTCAGCATTTCCACAAAAATTAATTCTAGTGTATCAGAGTCCTGCAAACAGTAACATGCAAAAGTATAAAATCCTAGGATATAACTTAGCAGAAACTTAGATGGCCTTGCATGTAGTAATGACTTTTTATACAGCAATAAAGACACAGTCTAGGAAAGAAATAACTGATAACCTGGACTTCATTAAAATTAAAACACTTGCTCTTAAAAGACTCTTAGCAATAGGATGAAAAGATGAGCCACATATTGTGAAAAATATTGTCAAAAGATACATCAGCTGAAGGACTGTTAGCCAAAATATACAGAGTTCTTAAAACTCAACAGTAAGAAAATTAATAAACAGATTTACAAAAAAAATGGTGAAAACACCTGAACCGAGACTTTACCATGGAATATATAGGGTTGATATATAATCACACAAATGCACAATGTCATTTGTCATTAGGAAACTGCAAATTAAAACAACAGTGAGGTACCACTACACACTTACTAGAATGGCCAAACTCTGACATACTGACAACAACAAATCCTGCTGAGAATGTGGAACAATATGGATTTTCATTCATCCTCCTGGGACCGCAAAACTGTCCAGACACTTAGGAAGACAGTTTAGCACTCTCTTACAAAACTAAACACTGTCTTAATATACAACTAAAGAATTGTACTGTTTGATCTTAATCTAAATGAAATGAAAACTTACGTGCCCAGAAAACCTGCACACAGATGTTTACAGCAGCTTTATTTATGATTGCCTAAACTTGGAAGAAAGCAAGGTGTTTCTTTTAGTACATTGATGGATACACTGTGGTACATCTAGACACAATATTATTCATCACTAAAAAGTAATGCACTATTATACAAAGGAAATACATGATGGAAATGTAAATGCATATTGTTAAGTTAAATAAGCCATTGTGAAAAGGCTATATACCCTATGATTCCAGGTATGTTAGACTCTGGAAAAGGCAAAACTACTGACACAGTAAAATCATCAGTGCTGGCTAGGATTTTGGGGGGAGGAAAATTTCAGGGGACACAAATAATTTTTATGTCAGTGAAACTGTTCTGTATGACAGTATAATGGTGGAAGAGTGCCACCATGTATCCATACAAATCCGTAACGTACACAGGTGAACCCCAGTCTAAACCATGAATTTTGGATCATAATGCTTTCGATGTTAAGTTCCTCGGTTGTTAGCCAGAGGACTGTGTCTGGATAGGAACAGTGGGTACATGGGAACTCCTGTTAGCCG
>NW_003852404.1:14804814-14835965 GCF_000181295.1 Otolemur garnettii | reverse complement strand
GACTGTGTCTGGGTAGGAACAGTCTTGGTGGGTACATGGGAACTCCTGTTAGCGGGAGGACTGTGTCTGGGTAGGAACAGTGGGTACATGGGATCTCTGTACTTTCTGGTCAGTTTTGCTGTGAAACTAAAACAGCTGTGAAAAAAATGTATTGATTTTTATAAAAACTTATGAGTTGCAAACTTCTGCTTTTCATGTGGAGAATATTTGGAGACACATACCTTTCAGCTATAAATTTCGATACTGTAATAAATCATATAGTAAATTAGACAAGGGTCTGGAAATACACATATAATGTGATACTTTCAGCCACTGATGTGATTAATTACCACGCACTAAACATTGGCTGAGAAACCCACACTTAGAAATGATCCTGGAATTCTTACTAGTTAAACAGATTCTAAGCTGAGAATGACTAAGACTTGTAGCATGTTTTTGAAGGAAATATTCCCAAGTTCACAGGCCTGTACTGCAAGATTTAGTCAGAGATGGGCATATAAAATTTAGAAGATATTTGTTATTGAAGCCAGATAATTTGCACTTGCATGTGTGCGGGAGACTGAATAATCCCATTTAATCCTTGGCTTATTCCTGTTTGGTAGAGTATATTTTGTCTTATTTTATTTAGTATTGAGAAAATGGTGAGGTACTGAAGAGGTAAATACATTTCTCAAAGTCACACAGAAAATGTTGGCGTTTGGTTCAAATGGTCTTGCCTCTGGAGTCTACTTTGTAGTGATTTTCTCATAAAGTTCCCCACTTTCCTTTCTTGTGCATCTTAAATATCCGTGACTGCCACTAGCTGCGATATCAGACCCTGCTGGTTTGAAGAAAATCTTTAATGCTACCATTCTAGGTCAGTCGCTGTCTGAAAAGATGGATGGGCACAGGGAAATGAAACAAGGAATATTTTGGAAGTATTTTCTGTAATAGAGGACAGTTGATTGAATTAAAACACAGGATAAATTATTGTACCTGAGAATGCTAATGTAGGTGGAATAAAAGGTCAATGTGAAATCAGCAGAACCTTTGCCCCCCCCCCCAGGAATTATGCTAATTAAGGTAGTGTTGTAGCTTTTACACTATTTATATTTCTAAATTGGAAGAGTTTCTGTACTTTATTTTTTAAAAAGCAAAGTCACTTTTAAAAATGAATTATGTCTTTTATTTCCAAACGACCTTAATATATCAACACAGCACTCACAAATAGAATGCTTTTCTTCTCCATTGTGATTTTTTTCACCAAATATAGATCGTCTTTCTTTTAAGTGTATTGCCCTACTTAAACTTTTGATAGTGAGCTTGCATTTGCTTCTAATTATTTTCTTACAGAATAGATGGGTAAATTAGGATGAAAATATAATAAGTTTCTTCACACTGGTATTATTATCTTGGAATAAATCTTTAGATAGCAATACCACCTTTATTTAAGTCTATTTCAATATTTGGTGATGTTTCACGAATCATTCAATCTTAGGCAATTACATTCATTTTGATGTAAAATGATTCTCATCATGAGGAAAGTTTTCTTAAAAAATAAATAATTACATTTCTTTCCTAAACTTTTCTTTCAAGTCATGTCCAATCCGTAAGTGTATAAAGTTCTGTGAAAAGACACCTTAAAATAATTCATTCTTAGTTATACACTATTAGTATAGACATTCAACATTGCACTGTTAGACATCTATTAATAAATAGTCACCAGATGGCCATTCATTAACTTTAGCATAATTATATAGAAGCAGCAATTGCATTGGGTTAAAAGCATTCCAGGATTAAAGTGGGGTAAAGTGTTTCTTCTCACTTTCTAAAGGACAGCATCAGTCTTATCAGGAGCTTCAGACAATTCATTGATACTTTAGCAGATGAATATTTGACAATTTAAAATATGTAACGATAAATTAGACACTTATCTATTGCATCAAACATGATATTGGCTGACATTTTTCTTAATATTTGTAGACATTTGAATTTTCTTTTCATATATTACTACATCACATAATATATATTCTTTTCCAAATTCATATTTTATTAGGAAGAAATAATGAAGAAATAAAAAACTAAAATATATGTGTTTAATTCGCTTTTTCTGTTTGATCCTCTCCTGCTTTCAATTTTTACTCTGTAACATTCTTTCTGAGACTAGATCATAGTGCACTTGACTAATGGTTATAGTGTAAATGGATTCTCACCCTTGCCAGGGGATTTGAGAGTACAGAGTGATGTAAATAATTAACGTAACACAATGCCTGGAGCATAGAGGGTATCCAAATGTAGTTGAAATGAATTATGGAAATTATAATATTTTTGACATATTTTTTAACACAAAAGAAAATGTCTCTACCAATATAGAAGCAAATCTGAGTGAAATACAGTGCTTGTGCTTAGTTTCTAATTCTTTTCTATTCATTGGAAAGAAAGTGGTCGATGTTCAATGGAATTAAATCCGACAAGTGATGTGATGAAGCGATCAATCAATCTATCAATCTCTCTCCTTTTGAGACAGATTTCTGAATAGCTATATTTCAGAGTAACACGAACTTTCTTGGAAACATAGTAATGACTTTTTTTTTCCTTCAGTTTCTAAAATAGTCAATAGCAATGAAGCTTGTATTCAGTTGGAAAGGTATCATGGCAGTGAGGTCAGAAATAATATATTGTGTGTGCCTTCATTTAGTGAACCTTGGGAGGTACAACAGAAAATGACCCTAAGTGTATCCCTTTTGCATATGATGAAATGTGTGCAACTCTGAAGGCAATGCCATAAAAACCTCTTTTGTGAAAACTTAGGTAGTTTGATGTAAACACACCATTATCCTGGTGTATTATATCCTGAGTTGTCCTACATCGTTGGCATAATAATTACTATGCTTAGATAAATAAATATTTTGTATACCCTTAAAACTATCTGCCATATATGTCTTTTTCATCAATGAGACTTCTGATAAAAATTGATCCTGAAACATATAGAGTCCCTGTAGCTGACAGGTAGCATATCCATAGGCTTTAAGAGACTCAAGACCAAGGGTTGGCATATCGTTTGGAAATTAGAGGCTTAAAAACAATGTTTCCTTAAAGAGTCAGCCATTCATCCCTCTGCATAGAGTATAATTTGTAATAAGATTGCTAGATTTAGCAAATAAAAGTACAAGAAACATAATTTAAATTTCAGGGAAACAGTGAGTAATTGCTTAGCATAAATATTTTCCATATAATATTTAGGAAACAGCAAAAAAAAAAAATCGGTTTTTCCTGAAAATTCAATTACGCTGGGTATCCTCCACTCTGTCTGAGCCATCTTGGGGCAGACCAGTGTGTGCATGACAATAAGTATAAATTTCATCTGCAAAATTTAATTCCGTTAGCAAGTGTTTACTATTTACTTAATGTTATGGAACAAGTGCAACTCTGACTTCACTTTGCAAGTGCAAACAATGTAGCCTTTTGTTAATTGGAAAACAATTGGATGACATAAAGCAGAAAAGTAACAGAATTTGATTTATATTTTTAGAAGATGAGCCCAGTTAACATGGAATAGATGATGGTAGGAGAGTAAGAACAGCAACTGGGAAAAGAGTTAAAATGTAAATGCAGTAATCTAGGGTGAGGGGCCGGGGGCTGGGGATGGTGGACTTCAAAACCTAGAGTTGTTGGCATTAAAGAGTGTGAGGTGGATGGATGTAAAGTTTGCTTTGGCATAGTGATGAGAGAAAGCGAGAACTGCTGAGGATTTAGTTGTTGGGTCTGAGAGAAAATGAGAATGAAAGCTGACTCAGCATTGTGGCTGGAAAGCTGACTCAGCATTGGGGCTGGGCGTAGTGGCCGTGCATTTATGTAGAGGAGGAAGCCATGTAGGGAAGAGGCCTGTGGAGTAAAGTAGAAAGGGTGATCACGGTGACAAATTGACAGATACAATGGTAGGTTTTCGTTTTATTTCTCAGATGATTCCTGAAATGAGTAGCCCAACATTTCCACCAATAGTAGTCAAAACTACTATTTTTTTTTTGTTTGACATTTGTTTTTGTTCTTTGCCTATAGAAAACAATTCTCTGTAGAAAGCTTAGAACAAACCAGAAATATCTAAAAGTAACTTTCCTTTAAATTTCCTTTTCAAAATGTCCAGTATGTTTAGGTAGTACATAGGTTTCTATAAAAACAGTATAACAGTGAAATCATCGTGACAAATTGGATCCTTTCTGTTAAGAGATAAGACCTGTGAATTATTTAATTTTGAAGAACTAGGCTCTCTGTGTTATTCTATTAACTTTTCTCAATCATTTGTGTGGAACACTATGATAAAATCATTCATCCATTAC
Source organism: Otolemur garnettii (assembly GCF_000181295.1). Taxonomy (NCBI): domain Eukaryota; kingdom Metazoa; phylum Chordata; class Mammalia; order Primates; family Galagidae; genus Otolemur; species Otolemur garnettii. The sequence goes on along the minus strand of NW_003852404.1, from coordinate 14,831,649 downwards.
AAGACTATATGGATCATATCAGTGCCATTTCCAATTAATTGGACTGAAAGTTATCATCAGAGTATTTCCAAAAGTGCTCTGGAGCCATGCTGGGCAAGGTGGCTCATGCCTGTAATCCTAGCACTCTGCGGACTTGAGCAGGTGGATAGTCTGAGCTCAGAAGTTTGAGACCAGCCTCAGCCAGAGTGAGACCAGTCTCTACCACCTGCCCCCCAAAAAGACATTTGTGTTCTACACCTGATAGATCCAACTTGTACTTGCAATATGCTCCATAGGTGTGGTCCCTCTACTAACCCTCCCTCTATCAACCCAATCCCCTCCCTTTCTCTCTCCATCTCCTTATAAAAAAAAGAAAGAAAGAAAGAAATGAAAAACTAGGTGGGTGTTGTGGTGTGTGCCTGTAGTCCCAGATACTTGGGAGGCTGAAGCAAGACTCTCTGCAGCCCAGGAGTTCTATGACACCCTGGTACTCTACCCAGCATACAGACTGAGATTGTGTCTCAAAAAAAAAAAAAAAAAAAAAGCTCTATAACCAAAAAAATAAGACTCTCATTTCAAACATATGTATGACATATTGACATATATAGAGAGAGATGAAATATTCTTTTAATGGTGGTGACTAATTAAAATTGACTTTCATTATCAATCATCTTTCGTGTATATTTGCTAACTTGGTTTCATAATAAATTTTTGCTGATATTAATTCAGTCCTTTGAAAAATATTAACTCTAGACTGTTTCTATGAAAACAAAAGTGGATACTACATTTATCATAACATAATAAACAAAATATAAATTAGAAATGCCTAGAGTAGGCTCTGCACCTGTGACTCAAGCGACTAAGGTGCCAGCTACGTACACCTGAGCTGGAGGGTTCGAATCCAGCCCGGGCCCAAAAAATAACAATGATGGCTGCAACCAAAAAATAGCCAAGCATTGTGGTGGATGCCTGTAGTCCCAGCTACTTGGGAGGCTGAGGCAAGAGAATTGCTTAAGTCCAGGAGTTGGAGGTTGCTGTGAGCTATGATGCCACAGTACTCTACCCAGGGTGACAGCCTGAGGCTCTGTGAGAAAGAAAGAAGAAAGAAAGAAAGAAAGAAAGAAAGAAAGAAAGAAAGAAAAGAAAGAAAAGAAAGAAAAGAAAGAAAAGAAAGAAAAGAAAGAAAAGAAAGAAAAGAAAGAAAAGAAAGAAAAGAAAGAAAAGAAAGAAAAGAAAGAAAAGAAAGAAAAGAAAGAAAAGAAAGAAAAGAAAGAAAAGAAAGAAAAGAAAGAAAGGCCTAGAATAGGAAAAATATTTAGGACAGTTTGTGTTAAAATATTTTAAAATGTGTTTTTAGAGTTTTGCTTTCTCTGAAGATATTTCAAAACTATATATATTAAATAAGTATTTATTATCATTGTGATAAATAATTTTCTAAGTGAAAAATTATACATTTTATGATCATGAACCACAATTTTGTTAGAATAGATAATAGGATATATTTTTTATTATGTAATCAACATTTTTCTGTACTAGGTAATTGCTGGACCAGTTCTCATGGCTTAGGGTTATAGAAATTTGTTGATGGAATAAGAAAACAAACAAATATACAAAAAAGGCTAGAAATTAAAATCTTTCCCCACATCATTATGTATGATAATTAAAACGTACTCTTAAATGTAAATGTCTAGCCTGTCGTCAACATAAATTCCTTGCCACATTCTCAGTTATTTTATTAGCTTAATCAACTGTAATGTATTCTGGAAAGACAATGCCAGCATTATTTTAACGAAAGAGATAATACATTGTAGGAGTTATTGTGAAAGTTATCTCTCAAACAATTTCTTCTTTAAAATAACCTTTGGTTTCAGCAGAATATTAGGTGAAAGTCATGTGCTGAGCTTGTGTTTCCTACTCCAGGGTTAGGGACATACATCCTACATATAGATCAATGCTAAACCCTATTGGTTTTTGTGTAAATATCAATTATATATCTGCTTTAAGGTTTCCCTTATCATATATCTCCAGCTCAAAATCCATATTTATTAACCATGTTTCAAAATGAATTTATAGAGTGTTAAAACTTACTGCTACATGCTTTACTGTGTAATCATAAACAATTTTCAAAGTATCTATTAATTAGAATTACCAAACTCTCTTGAAATGATTACCATTTCACATGAATATCAACAAATAATAATGAAGTATCTGGCTATTTGTGTTTCACATACTTCTATCAAAATCTTTACCATCTATATTACATGTATCTATTAAGTCAATGAAGTGAAAGGAAACCACATAGTACATTAATTTTTAATAAAAAATATTTTGTAAAAAGTAATGCAATGCTAACATCTATGTCTTCCCTTTGTCTCTTTCTTCCCCCTCCTCTCTCTCTCTTTCTCCTTCCCTCCCTCCCTCCTCCTTCCCCTCCCGTTCTCTCCCCTCCCCTCATGTCACCTGCCTTCTAATCACCTGGACATTTCCTTCCCGTGGAATGATTGGTACTCCATCTTCTGGTTATAATGACCGTCACTGCCCTTGCTGTGGATATTATTCCTGATAGGTAAGTTCAGAAAATAAAAACAGAAATATTTTTCCTGATCATGTCTCTTAAATATCTTGTGAAAAAGTTTTATATAATTTTATATATGGTTTTAGATGGAAGAGGAATTAAGCCATTATTCTCTACTCTTTTCTTGTCGTTGCTTTAAAATTAATAACTTAGATTGGAAATTGGCTTTTTGTATCTCATTAATTTAAAAGTATGGTTATTAGCAACTCAGATACATAATGAAACATAATTTCTTGCTGTGTTGTTCTTATGATGATAAGCAATTCACCATTATTATTTTGTTGTTGTTGTTACTAAAGCAACAGGTCGGGATGATTTATTTTATCTTTATTTTCAGTTCTGATAGAACACTTACAACCTTGAATTTGGTTATAACCCTGGGATTTTTGTTTTTTCTTTTGAGAGAGTCGGGGAGAGAAGGAGCACAGGCTTGAGCTAGGAATGAACAAGCTGGTTCAGCTTGTGGCAAATATAGTCAGCAGTGCTGGCTTTTGATTTTAATCTAAAGATTTAGATTTCTTAAGTCAAATTCTGTTTGCTCTGTATTCCCTTATACTATCTTGAATTCTTACACAAACCATTCAACTAGGGAAATTTTAAATTGCTGAGTTTTTAATACACAGATAAATTCTATAGAAAGAATTGAACAGAAGACAATACTATGCATTGAGTGTATGCTATGAGCCCAAACTCAGGGGGTGAGAAGGAGGCATGAGAGATTTTTGCTAACCCCATTCTCCAGGATTTCTAAATCTGTATCTGTAACGTATGTAACAATCGGCTCGGTGCCTGTGGCTCAAATGGCTAAGGTGCCAGCCACATACACCTAATGTGGCGGGTTCAAATCCAGCCTGGGCCCTCCAAACAGCAATGACGGCTACAGCCAAAAAATAGCCTGGTGTTGTGGTGGGCGCCTGTGGTCCCAGCTACTTGGGAGGTGGAGGCAGGAGACTCGCTTGAGCCCAGGAGTTGGAGGTTGCTGTGAGCTGTGATGCCACGGCACTCTACCCAGGGGGGACAGCTTGAGGCTCTGTCTCCAAAAAAAAAAAGGTATGTAACAATCAGTAACCTAACTTGACTGTATTAGATCATGTCAAATTTTACTCTAGTATTCCATTACTTGGCAGTAGAAATAACTTAAAAATAATAATGTTATAATCAGATGTCTCAAGACATACATTTAAAAATATTTTATATCTTTTGTAAAAATGATTAGTTATTATCACTCCTGATAAAATGGTCCTCTTATGCTTGGGTTTTAGGTTTGAAGAAACAACACATTTTGGCTATTCATGTGTGTCAGATATTTGCTTAGTGCAGGATGACATTTTATGATAAAGGTAGTGCATACTTTACAGCTATTACTCCTTGTCCTAGAATTTCTAAGGGCGAATTTAAGGGAAAGGATCATAATATTTGAATGCTGTTCGAGGCATAGGGACTGGACTCAGTCTGATTGATAACTGTAAGAACGTTCCTAGCTACTTATGAATTAGCACACAGTAGTTTTAAGTAATTAAGGTTTGACATTTCTTTCCCTCCTGATGAACTCAAAGTAATAAGCCTTTATTCCTTAAATGGAAATAATCATGATCAGCTTTAACTTGATGTTTTTACATGGCTACTTGGAGAAGCTCCTGGCTGCATTAGCTGATTGTGTTACTGAATTAATGTTTCCTGATAGTTGACTCAGTACATTTCTTATACCATATGTTTGAAAGCAGTAAAAATCACATACAGCTGAACCAGGCTGAAGTTCTCACCTAGATTCCTCTTTTCCTCCACTCATGAACTGATTTGCCTTAAGAAATTGTGGGGTTTTTGGCATCAAAACACTAATCAAAAATTCTAGTCAGTCTTAAAATGACATTCTCACAACACGCTATCAGTGTTAACTATAATTAATCCCAGCGGTTGTTGTCTTCTTTTATGTGTGACATTTGTCACAAAGCCATCTTCATTGTGTTAGCTGATTATTGTGTATCTGGGCTGCTTTATGTGTTTACTTCTTTGTAAAAGTAAATATCTCTGGTTGTTCTACGCGTCCTTTTCTTGGGAAATGCATAATTGTTTTAAGATCAATTTTGCATGGACATATGTAGGATAGCATGCACTGATGCCTTTGTAAACCTCAGTGTCCCCAAGAATCCATACCATACACCAAAGAGTGAGCATTCATCTGTCATTTCAGTTTCCTATTGATGCATAACAAAACAGACTGAACTTCATATGTAGTTATTTAAAATAAGAACAGTCTATGTTCATAATCCTATTGGTTGATGGGAAATTCTCTTTCATTGTCAACTGGGACATTGTACTGCCAGACGTCCCAAACAGCCTCACTTAAATGACTGACAGTTGGTGCCGCTACTATCTGAAAGATCAGGTAGTCAGTGAAACTGACTGACAGGTCGTAGTGAAACTTTTGAGCAGGGACATCATTTACCCTTCTTACTGGCTTCTTTTCATCACTATTTGGCCTTCCTCACAGAGTGATGGCCTCCTCTCAACAAGCACCGCTCCAAAACATCATGAAAAAAGTTGTGCATCTCTTAAGACCAGACCTCAATGTTACATTGTGTGACATTTTTTAATTTAAAATTTATATGTGCATAATAGTTATTATATATATTTTTTATTATATATACTTATTGAGTGCATACAATGAATGTCCATTCAAATCTTTGGACCATTTTTAATCATTTTTTTTCTTATTTGCTATTGAGTTGAGTTCCTTATATATTCTCATTATTAGTCCCTTGTCAGTTTAATAGGTTGTAAATATTTTCTCCTATTATATAAATTGTCTCGTCACTTTGCTAATTGTCACTCTTACTACACCCAACTAATTGAAACAGTTTGTGAGATGAGATCATAGTTCAATAGCTAAGTCAATTTTACATCCCCTGGACTACTAACAAATACAATTTTATATCTTCAACAAATGTTAGTTGTGTGCTATGCTGAAGATTTCATAGATGTTGAGCGCTGAACGATGAGTTTTATCTAGTCATTCGTTCCTCATTAATTCTTTGCCTTGTTTTGTAAAATATTAACATATTTATCATGGTGCATGATAAAACATTTTGACAATAAATAAGCAAAGCAATACCAACAGAAAGCCGTTATCCTGGGGCATAGGAAGGGGCACACTGAGAAATGCGTACGTCGTGTTGATGTCTCAGAACTCAAACTGTGCCAATGCTGCAGAAATGTCAGGAGCAACGATCTTTTAGTATGAAGTTATCCAGGTGCTATTTCTCAGAATTTTGTGGATTGTGTTTCAATATGTGTTTTAAAAGAATGCTGGGACAGTCCACATTCACACCAGCTATGCGAAAGCATCCTTCTCTTTTCTCGTGTCCGTCTCTGTTGAGAGAGACTTCAACTTCAGTTTTGTTGAGAACAAGCTACGTCTCAAACCCAGCTTACTGATACAACTCTACATTTCCACATTTGAAAGGAGCTTGCTTAAATTACCTATGTACAAATACAAACATGGGTTTGCATGCCTTTCCCTAGATATCTTTCCTTTGTCTTGAATTTCACTGAAATAATGAAAAGTGCTAATAGGAGGAACGATAGTTTTGATTTGAATTCTCATTTCATACCGCCTTCAATGGGCCAAAGCTTCTGTGTATAGTTTCTTCTGTAAATAAGCACTACGTGAAGTGGTCTCTTTACAGAATTACCACATTGCGGTACACAAATAATCTCAGCACTTTATCCAAGTAAAAAACCTCTCCTGTTCTCGTCTGATAGGCTTTGCTTAGTATGAGAAGTGGAACAAGCAGTGTTGAGGCAGAATTGTGTAATTAACAGTAACTAAAGTCATCAACTCAAAGAAACCTTGTGAGTGCTTAAGTACACTGCAATAAATAAAAATAAATATTTTTTAAACTTGCATTTGATTCATGTGCGAATGACTGACTGATTTGCCAACATTCTTTATAGGGTTACTACTCATGAGTTAGGCTCTCTCCCACCTTAGGGCCTCTACACTCTCTGAATTGGCTGCTGGGACATCTTCCCCCAGACACTTTCAGGTCTGGGCCTCTTAATCCCATGCTGACCTCTTTTTTGAAGTGTTTCTGTCCTTGTGACAGCCTCCTCAGTCCTTCAGTGTTATTTAACTTCTTTTTATCTTTTTTTCCTGAATGATTTTTTTTTATCATCAGATGGATTATACATTATATTAACATGTATGTCTGTCTCCCTGCCCCCTTAGGTATAGTATCTGTGACCTTAAGTAATAGCCTTTAGTCTAATATTGTATATTACCCTGAATAGCTAATAATACACAATAGTCACTTAGCAACAGTTTTGAATTAACGAGTGGATCATTACTGAGGGAATAACTCAGCATTAATAATGACAGATTTAACAAATACATGTTAACTAGTGTTGATATACACTTTCACGTGTTAATTCTCATAAAACATTATTTATCAACTTTATGGTAATGTTCAATTCCTCAACAGGAATAAGAAATAGTATATCTTAGTTTTTACATTGACACATCTCCCTGAATGCCAAAAGCAAATACCTTTCACAGGGAGTCTCTAAACAGTATTAAAATGCTTTAACAGTCGAGATTGAGTGTTGTTACTATTTTCATAGTAAATCCAGAATGCATATTTTCTGATGAAATTAATTCCTCTAGGTTTACTCTGGTCTTGGTTATAAAGACAGTAGCCTCCAGTCTGATATTCATCTCTATTATGCGAGCTATTAATGTGTTTCATGGTCCTGAATAATGTCTATAAATTTTGTCATATGTCTCTTTTATCATTTTCATTAGTGTTTTGCTCTAGTTGAATTGGCTTTGATAAAATTTATATTACGTATCTTCACCAACCCAATTTTATTTTAGCTGTTCAATTTAGAATGCTACTTCACACACAATTGCTATCATACCCCAGTGCACTGGAAAGCCAATATCTTCGTAAAATATACTTTAGTTATGATTTTGACAGAGATTAGCACTTGACAACTTGACATGTTGGGAAGTTTTATTCCTACTGATATGTATGTCTGGCTCGTCCAAATCATTTTAGTAAGGTGCTCATAGTGTTCTATGGAACATTGGCTCTTCTAGGAGACATTAGAAGTAGTCTAAGAAAAGTTAGATTATTTTATAATAATTTGTAAAACCTAAGTTTGAAAATGTACTCTTCTAATGTCTGTATAAAGTAACACAACAGATAATAAATTATTTGGCCAGCATTAACTCTACATATATTCCATGATATACTTGCAGCTACAAATAGGGTCCGGGTATTGGTAGCCCTGCTGGAGAAGTTACTAAATCTTAGACACTGTGCTAAGAACTTCATGTAAATTACTTTTTATAGTTGGTGCTACCGTCTTACGCGGCAGGGATTAATTTATTATTTCCATTTTACAGAAGAGGAAACTCAGGGACGGCAAGGTTAAAAATTGTGCCAGGGTCTCACAGCTGATACATTATAAAGCCGGAGGTAAAATGCTTGTGGTTTGACTTTAGAACCAGCCTCTCAATCTCAGCGCTTTGCTGCCTCCCACAAAACTGTGAATAATGGAACCACCACAGTGAGTGACTGTGAGGCAGATAAACAGATCGGTCTGTCCTTTCTCTTACTTACACATCGAGGGGCCAATTAGACTAGCTTTGGGAGCTAAAGACATGAGGAAATGGTGGAGAGAGAGACTTGACTTACATTTTCACTGACATGTTGCCCAACCTGGCTATGGAAGTATTTGGCAGGAGAATGCGCCAAACAGATACTGTTGAATTGGTAAAACGAGTATGGAATCTTAGAAAATTTTAAAAAATTTCAAATTATGAAATCTTGAGAATTCTCCTTGAGAAATGTATATGATTCAAACGTAGGTAGATCTGAGAATAGTTGTTCTAAGCCTCATTTTATGTTAAACCTACTTTATATAAAAGAACACAGCAGTCCTACCAACTAGGAAGACTTAGGGATCAAAGTCCAATTTACTGAGACTACGTGGAAAAATAAAAAAAATAATGAAATCAAAAATATACCCCACCAATTCCATAATCCCACGTTTTTGTTTTAAGGATGTAGTAGCAGTTGGCCTATGTAAAGAGATGAAATTGAATGTTGATTATTACATTGTAATTACTTTATGATGATACTAAGAATTTACCATAATGTTCATTAGCTAAGATGTTAAAATATGGTAAAGGAGAAGAAATGTATTATGCAATACATATATGTCCATCAAATATTATAGGGAGAATGTGTTTAGCCTTTCTGGGGGGTTTATTATTATTACACAATTTTTGTTTGTTTTATATGAAATGCCTTTAAGAGGTAAATTAACATATTGGCGTCAGATCGTTAAGGTTGGGGATTTTGTGGAGAAAAAGATAGATCCAGGGACTCAGTTTCCGTGAGAAGATGGGGAATTCTAATGCTTCCTATGCCAAGGGAGTGCTTTAAAGTTGGGATTTGTAAAAGAATAAGGAAAGAATCTTTCTTATTATTCTTAACTTCAAAGAGTACTTGAACATTCTCTGCTTTAACTGTGAGGTAGATTTTGGCACTTTATTAAAAGCTAACAGCATGTCAGATATCTAAATAGTGGAGTATAAATGTCTAAATACAACAATTAAATAAGTGAGGTGAATGCTGTGTTAACCAGTTTGATGTAAGCATTCCACGTTATGTAAAATCAGCACATTGTATCCCATAAAGGCAGTAACGTACACAGTTTTGCTCTAATAAAAAATAAATAAATAAAAGCTAACGGCTTCTTACCATGGTCTTCAAATGGGTTGTTTCTCAGAATCCACAAATCCTTAAAACTCTGATGCCTGGGCTCTCCCTGCAGATGGAGATTTAATTGGTACAGGATGTGATGCAGGCCTGAGCACCAGTATCATCTTTTTTAAAGCTCCCCAGGCAATCTGAATGTGCAGCCACTCTTGATAAAAACTAATCCAAGTCTGTAGAGCAAATTAAATGGAGGATGGTTCTTAGTTGAAATGAGTTAATATTCAAACAACGATGTCCTTTTGTCACATTCGCGTTTCTTGTCAACTTTCCATTGGAGTAAATACCTAGAGTGTTAATATCGAAAGAAATTGCTTCTTGTTCCCAGTGAATCTCTAATGAGATGACTCAAACTTGAAAACCTTGGGGTGTTTCTAGGAAGAGAAAATGAAATGTATTATTTTAGAAACTGCTCACCAAATACTGCCAGTTAGAGACTTTGGGAGCCTATTTTTACAAAAGAAGTTTTTAATGTGGAGTGGGAGGGACAGCTGCAAATAGACGACACTTAGAGACCAGTTTGTCAGAGGAGACGGAGGAGTCAACGTTGATTTTGTCGCTGTGGGAAAATGGGACCATGCTCTCAGTGAAAGGAAAGTAATGTGCTCGTGCAAAATAGTGATGCCTTTTCCAGTAATTTGATAGCACCACAAAGCAAGTTTAAATGACAGTTTAATTGTCTACACTCTGAATTCTAACACACTCTTATATGTACGGATATATATTATTAGTTTTCTTAGGTTTATGCATTCAATCAATAAGAATGCCTGTCTAAATTCATGTTCACCCGGTGTGCTCTAGATGTGATTTTTATTTATACCTTTTGAGATTAGCTGGCTGTGAGCTAAGACTCAATGTTGCTGTGTCTTCATGCGTCAGGGGCATGTGGTTATGAGACATTTTCTATTAGTTTCCTCAATTTCTTCTTTGGTTCACTTGCTCATGATCAATTTCCAGCATATATCTTTGAATTCTAAACTTGGAATCTTCTTGAATAATTTCTACATTATATGTAAAAATTACCCTTTCTTTTATGTTCACCTACTCATTAGGGGAAAACAATTTTCAATGTTTAATAGTCGATTTAAACGTTTGCAGTACAACTTTTGTGGAAAATTGGCTGAAACCTCCAAAGTTTACTTCTTTTGTCCTATCATCCAAGTTTTATACATATATAATTATATGTATATATATGCTATATATATATATGTGTGCAATTTAGATATAAAAATGTTTATAGCAGCCCTGTTTCAATTAAAATCAAGTTGGAAACTATATGATTGCCAAAAATATTAAAGTGGATAAAGGAGATAAATACATTATGGTAATTCACATCTCTATAGTGTAGTGACAATTCCTAAGGTTATATACATAATGAGGAATAATTTACAATATATTATGTTGAAGAAAAGCAATGGGACCAAAACCATAAATATGTAGTTTAATTAGTATACAAAAGCATATAGCCAAAACTAATACACTAATTTGGAGGACAGGATAGTAATAGCCAGAAACCAGAGAAGCGTGAGGAAGCAGGTTGCAATGATAACAACCCTGCACAAGAGTTGCTTCTACAACACTGATGCACTTCTCCTTCTTAACATAGATTCTAGTTATTCAGTTTGTGAAAATACAGAGAGAGGTAACTTTATACAGGCATGCATGTTTTCCATATCCCAACCATTATTTTTTAAGAAAACATTGTGAAGGATATTTAAAAGTTTGTCAGAACCTGAGCTGAAATGCTAATGTAATAAATACAAGGCTCTATATACTTTTTCAACCATTCTTTAAAGTAACTTACAATGTTCATTAATGGTGGAATGTATAATTCAAAGAGCAAAACATAATTCTAGATGTTGAAGCATTAATATTTTCAAAAGTAAAATATTACTTCCTGATTTTGTATTTACCTATTTGAACTAATAGTTGGTTAGTGGAAATTTACTTATGTGTCCCTGCAAGAGACCTAAGTTTTACCCTCACGCTGTTAGTATCCTACTTTTTCCATTCAGTAGGTTTCATCAGCTTTTGCAGTGATGTCTGATGTACGTACTAAAGGACATTTAAAGCAAATTCTGAGAGAAAATGTATAGTTTTTAAAAGGTTAAAAAGTGATATTTACGGTGGCTGATAAACAAGAAAACTGACTTTTTCTAACCTTACTGGGAATTAATGAAAATTGAGTTTTCTTTAAGGAAACTCTAGCTCTTACTTTATTTCACTTTTAATGTTTACTTAATAACTAATTTAGATAGGTTTTGTATTCAGTAATCATGAAATTATAAAAATTAGTAAATGAAAATTAAGATTACCACAATTTAGAAATAATTATTAGGAAAATAAATTTATTCCTGGTTAATGTTACTTTATCACTGCTCTTTCAAGGGGTGAATAGCTAATTCAATCAAGCAGTAGAAGTTTTATTTGCTTTTCTGCTTTTTAGTCTTGCCTAATTTCTATATATATATCTTGTCAGCAGAATTTCTCAGAAATAAACTAATCCTTGGAAAATGATTCTTTTTTTTTTTTTTTTTGAGACAGGATCTCATTGTCAACCATGGTAGAGTGCAGTGGTGTTATCATTGCTCCCTGTAAACTCATCTTCCTCGACTCAAGCAATCCTGTTGGCTCAGCCTCCCAAGTAGCTAGGACTATAAGCACACGACTACAAAAATTGGCTAATTTTTACAATTTTTTGCAGAGATGGGTCTTTCTGTGTTGTATAGTCTGTTGAAAACTTCTGCTCTCGAGCAATCCACCCTCTTCTTCCTCCCACAGATCTAGGGTTGCGTGCATAAACTACTGGCCCAGCCTTTATATTGTCTTTTTGAAGAGACATCTGACAGCCTTTTAAAGACATAATAACATCTAACACGATTTTTAAGAACAAAAAAACAACTGAAGTTATTCTTAAGTGTGGTAATTAAGCACAGAAATAATATTATGATTAAAATCTTCTGGTTTCAAAGTCCTGGAAATTCAGCTGTTTCTTTTGTCTCAAATATATTATAGTTGCTGTATTATCCCAGTCTGCTTTCAGGATTTAGAAACATGACATTCTTAAGACAGAGAGACACTGTGTGTGTGTGTGTGTGTGTGTGTATGTGAATAACATTTCAAAAGTGAATAGTGTTTCAAAAGATAATAGTGTTTCATGATTGGCGAATTGAAACCAACAGACTCTCATGAAAGATCCTAGGGGAAAGGATTTTATGCCCCGGAGAACTCAGGTGCCTGTAGGTGTAAAGTACTGAGTTCTACCCGTTGTTCTCACAAAGCTCTTTTATACAATTCTTAGCTCCTTTATAGTTACCCAGTTACACAGTTACAGTTTCAGATATTAGGCCCTGGGAAAAGTTTTTAGCTAACAGGAAACAAAATCACAAAGAGTTAATGGGTTATATTCCTCAAGAAACCAGGGTGCTACTATTTGCTACACAGTCGCTTTCAAGGTTACTTTTGTTTAGTTCTTTCCTATCTTTGGAGTTCTTCTGCTGATGTCTGCTGCATTCTAAAAAGGACCACTAGACCACTAAAAAGGGGAAGATTTATTTCTCCTTCCTCAATAGTTATTGAGTTAACAACAAAAATTTGTGTCTTTTGCTTTCTTCCCCCGTTTTTTTAAGGAACTTACCCATATTTGGCCAGGAATCTATGAAATATGATAGTTATTAAATAAACATTTCAAGTTTATGCTTCAAATTAGTTCTATTCAACAAAATAAAAGCTCACACATTTCTGAATTCTGTAACAGCTAATTATTTTGGCAATTTCAAGAATAATTCTATTTTCATAAAATTTAGAAAAACACATAAGAACATGCTACCTATCTAACACTGCTATGTAAGAAACTGTTTAATTACTGAAAATAATTCATTTTATCCTGCTTTCAGTCTATACAAACAAGTAACATATGTGAACTTCAAGAAATTACATTGTACAAATTTGAAATACAACTTTATCTCTAGAAAATATTATAATGTGAAAAAAATTATTTAGAAATAAATCTAGATTATCTCAATAGCTGCTATACTTATTCTATATTTTTAATCTTTCCGTATATAAAAGTGTACCTATCTGATAATTAAGAATTAAGTTTATGATTTATTATATCTTCTAAAATAAATGAAAAAAGGAGAAACAATTATCTTTGAAATTCCTGCCTAAAAGTAGAAATGCAGAAGAGAAGACTATTTTCATCTCAAATATACATATTGATTCTTCTTTGATTTAAAAAATTATAAGAAAGGAAATTCTCTACCATTCATTCAATTACACTTCAGCAGGTCTGTAGGATTGGGCCTTTATAGCTGTTAGTGATAATCCCCTCATTCAACTCCCAAGTCTTAGCTCAGCAGACCCCCAACACTTCGCCAAATTCTGCCCTATTTCCAGTGATATGTAGGCTGTGAGGTCATGGAAGGCTTTCAAAGGAGAAAACATACTTTATTCTCTCTATTTTAATGATGTCATTTTAAATTAAAGGTTAAATAAATTATCTTGAGCCAAATTTAATCATTATATGACATCAACCTTGCAAATAGAAGGTCATGACTCAAGTGGTTCTGGTTATTAAAACGATACCCTTCCTTGGGAATACAACTTAAGAGTTTTATAATTGTTGTGCCTTGGGTATTCATTAAACCAGGCTCACTACCGCATGAACATATTAGTGAGATAACGCATCAGAATGTCTAGAGACTTGAAACCTATAGGGGAAATTAGGTCAGTAAGGGTCAGGCATATAATACTGCTAATGTAGGCTAAAAACTTTATAAAACATATTTCTAGACAATTTCATCATAACTTAAAGCAAATGTGATGCATGTAATTTTCACTATTATTCAGAATAAATACTTCCGCAAAAATGAAGGATTTTAATGACTAGTTCTGAGTATTTTATAGAATTAAGTGAAATGATCATAACCGTACGTAGCCTGGCTACAAGTGGTTTCTGTAGCCTTCTCACCCCCTTTTGTTTTCATTAAGTTCATATCACATGTTTGAAACGTATGTGCAGATTACCCGTAAGGAAGTATAAGTACAAAGGGCTGGGGCAACAATCATTAAACTGGTGATGAATAAAAAATGCAATGTATAAATCAAATAACTCTTTAAACATGTATTAATAGACAGTACCACTGCTGATAAATACTTTTGGATTTTAGCAAACATATTCAGTACTGTATGGAAATCAGAAAGAATACATTTTATAGATAATTATTGTTCATGTTCAGATGATGGTATTATGGCATAATTAATGTCCGTAACAGTTCTTAAATGACTATATTTTAAAATTAAAGGGGTTATTTAAGACAGAAGACTGAAACATTTCTGTACTGGGTGTGGTTTAAAATAACCCTAATTTTCTGATGTCTTTATCTCTCATGGAAGCTCTTATTAAAAAGAAAGTGGGGTATAATTTTGACTAGAGATGCCTGTGAACAGTCAGAAAAACTCTGCATTAAAACAAGTATTCCATAAATAATTTCATAAGGGCCCTTGGGTTTTTAAGTCATGAAGTACTCTTGTTTATGTAAGTTGTAGATGGCAAAAGTACACAGTGCTGGTGAGTTGCTGGAAAGGTTAGAGCCAGTTACATCATGAGGACAGTGTGTATCACAAGATATACACGACAAGATATGAAGGGTTCTGTCCATTTAAAAAAGCAAGAGAGAGAGGCATTTAATGTACTTTGAGTAGTAGTTTCAAAAAATATAATAATAAAAAATTGTAAATATAGAACCTTTTCTTCAAGTGCAGTTTAATGCAAGACCTCATCGTAAACAAAGTATAAAGTGGGGATGATTAAAACAGGGCAGGTGTCTTGGAAACCAGCCCAGAATCTTAGGAGAACCCTCCAGAGACCCCAAGCATTCAGCAGAACACATGTGCATTTTAAATTATACAATGTTCAAACCAATAAAACTTAAAACATCGATCTGGTCTCATTCTTTTATTCTACAAATGAGATATTAAATTTCATTACATTTTTTGGTTGTCCCTGAGAAGTAGTTAGAAACTGTGTCTTTTGAAGTGCAATCAAAGGTACTAAACCCATTGTCTTCTTAAAGTTTTGTTCAGTTGGTCTCTATTTTAATAGCAAATAGTGTTTAAGTGGAGTTTTAAATGAATGGATAAAAATAAGCCATTCTTCATTTCTTAAAGAATGGCTTGAGGTTAATAATGCCTCAAAATATGAATCTCTCCCTTACTTCCAGATAAAATTTAAAAAATGTGTGAATGAGGGTTTCACAGGCTAGTAATTGAATGTTAACATTTCCAGACTTGATTGCAGTAAGATTTTAGAAAGTTTGATAATTGAAGTAGATTTACAAATTCAAAACACTTATTTTATACCTGGTTACTTTCGGGTACCTGTACCCACTTGGGTTGTAAAAGTACTTTTTTGGTTAGTTCTAGAAGGATACTTTTTAATTTCAAATTCATATGAGGGTACAAAATGTTAGGTTACATTATTCTCACTTCCAGGTTAAAATTCCAGTTGTAAAAGAGCCCCCGGGTGAGGGCTCGTTTTATACCCTAACACGTGTGCACATCAGGTGAGATCTCTCCACATGCCCTCCCTCCTATAGAAGGTATTTTTGAAGTGAATGTCTTTGGGAAAAAAAACTGCTTGCCATTTACTCCATTCTAATGCCAAGGAAAGGAGGTGGGTTAATTTACCTGTCAGTTCTGGTCAGCCTGTATGGGGACCAATTAGGGACCTCATTATGTGTCCTCTAGGGCAAAGAGAGACACAGTAAAATCTGCAGCATATACGAAGAGAGATGGGCAAAGGAGGTAGCTGCTAAAGTCTGTTCCTTCTCAGTTTCTGGATTTCATCTTGGAGAAGAGTACACATGTGCGTATGTGTTTACACCGACCGGATTTGGAATACTGAATGGATTTGGAATATGCAGAGGAGATGCATTGGGAGAGAAAGGGGTTGGTTTAGACTGTATCCTAAGCAGTGAAAACTGACCAGACAGAAGCTGGAGAGAGACCATTGAATCCCAAGGGGTCAACAAGTGGGCAGTCAGCTACCTGAAACATGGCTGCAAGTGAGGAGAGGTCCCCAAATACCTACAGAAAAGACTGTGAACAAACGAGCTCGTTTTAGAGATCTCCCAGTTCCGGGAAGCAAAGAGAGCATTTAGGGCATTACAAATTAGATGAGATTTTGTTCTTTTCATCTCTCTTATCTACCCACCTCTAATCCTAATTTTTAATCCAGGGGCAAAGAAGAAAGAGAAGCTTCAGCACTGAACAAGTTAATGAAGCAGTGAGAAAAAATTAATTTGCTGTTATTATAAAATTAGATCCTGCTTTTCAGGATTCTGAGTACTATTTTTATTTGTTTTGGTTTTTGCAGGAAGAGCTAAGGCATTTTATTGCCCTAAGCAGAGAATTTACACCTTACTCTTCAAACTTGAACTCCCACAGGGCTTACATGCAAGGGTTTTTTAGAGGGATGGGTATATTCCAGGAAAGCAGAAGTTGTAAGCAAAATGTAAATCAGTACATGGAAGTTCTACATTGGTTGGCCTCTGGCTGTAACGCTCTCTAGGTCCTTCAGGAAGAAATTTAGAAAAAAGAAGGGTGGTCAGAATCCAGTCCTCAGTTGCTCCTTATCTGAGGTCTATGCACCTGGTAGGAGTTTCTGACAAACAAGTCAAAAACATATGTTAAGATGTTATCTTTCAGTTTCTGTAGGGAAGCCAAGTACCTATGACTCTGGCTTCCTTGAGAGACTATTGTTACTGTCTCCTTGCTTATCAGGGTGCTCATTCACTTTTTTATAAATTCCAGTTTATTAGATAAGTACACGTGTTTGTGTTACATGGAGAGCTCTCAGTGCACCCGGTCAGTATTCACCAGAATATTGTTCATTACACCCGACAGACAAGTTTTCACGCCTCATCCCTCTCAATCTCCCCTTTCTTGGTTTTCAGCATCCCTTGCATCTAGTGTTTTGGTTATCAATGTAAGAATTTGCCACTGGTGCTGACCACACACAATTGGAAACAGAATTAAGTATGTACTTCTAGCTTGGATGTAAATCTTCCCAGTTCTTTTCCACTAACACAATTCTCTGTACACATGTGTTTGTCTAAGACCTCCTGGTGCGCACAGCAGGTTAGGAGAATGGACTCTAGAACAGGGGTCCTCAAACTTTTTAAACAGGGGGCCAGTTCACTGTCCCTCAGGTCATTGGAGGGCCGGACTGTGGGCCCTGGGATGAGTCGGCTGTTAAGCAGGACAGGCAGCAGCAGCAAAAACACCTGGCGGGCTGGATAAATGTTCTAGGCAGGCTGCATGTGGCCCATGGCCCACGGGCCGTAGTTTGAGGATGCCTGCTCTAGAACAAGCGTGCCTAGGGTCAAGTTCCAGCTGTACATTTACCAGCAATTTGACCTCCAGCAATGTAGTTAACGTCTTTTTGCTTTAATTTGCTCACTGTGAAATGGGTGTGTGAGTAGTATGCTTCCCATAGGGTTCTTTGGAGAAATGAATGAGTTACATCATCCCCAGCATAAGAAAAGTTCCAGAAAATTATTTACTGTTGCTAATATAGTTATAAATGAGAAGAAGCTGCGTATCTTGATACTGACAATGTTAGATCAAAGGTCATAAATATTTATACACAGTATTTATTAGATACTGTCAAAACTACCATCTAAAAGCCTTTTTCAAATACTTCTATCTGGGTTTAAAAGAAAAAGCTATTTATAAATGGAGGCCATTGGAAGGGAAACTCAGGAGGCCCCGTTAGCAATGAATGATAGTTTAGAGAGTCAGCTGCTTTGAAAGTTATCTGGGAGAAATATACAGAACAGGTGGACTATGCGACCTGTTTGCCCTGTGGAAATTGGCATTTGAAATGACCTGATTCTCAACCTGAGAATTTTCAAAGTGACAAATTATGCTCATTTGGCTTGTAATGATGTTCTGATTATAGGCTATAAGACCAATGATGGATTTCCTTGACTTAATGTTCTCTAATTCTGCTGTGACCTTTCCATATTCAATCATGTAACAATGTTTTCAAAAACACTAAATGTTTCCTAATTATATATGCAACTATATATTTATTTTCTTAGGATAAACTTACATGCCAGCCTTTTTATATGTGTCTTCATTCTTAAGAGGTGACTATACTTTAAAAATTCTGACAAAATGGTTTCAGTGTTGTCTGATTTATCTTTGTAGGATTCATAAAGCTCTGCGTGAATAGCTAGGCCTGTAAGAGAGATACTGGCAATTATTTGTTTTCATTAATTTTATTTATTAATTATTCTACATACTCTAATTATTTGTTGAGTTTCTACTGTGCTGCCTGGAATAAAGTTGGACACTGGTGATACAAATGTGAGTAAGACGGATAAGGTCACAGTCCTCGTGATGCTTACAAGGTAACGGGAGGAATGGGTCATCAATAATCCATACTCAGGACTTGGTAGCATAAGGAGGGAATGGGTTAGGTCGCCTGGAGAGATTGAGGAGAGGGGAGCTGAGCTAAGCAGAGGGGGAGAATCAAATGAGGATGAGAAAGAGAAGCAGGTAAAGTGGGATGAAAATCCTAAGAGTGCTCCAAAACCCAGAGCAGAAGGGACTCTGTCTAAAGAGGATGGCAGTAAAGTCCACGCACGACGAAGACCAGGGCAAGTATTGGAACCTCAACAGCCTGTGCTCTGCAAAGCTGGGATCAAAACCAAGCTAGAAGTGGATCTAGGAGTGAATTAAAAAAAGAGAAGAGGCAGTGTAAACAAACATCACTTACTCCAAGTTTGGCTGAGCAAGCGGAGAATTGTGAAGTTTTCTGGAGGAGAATGACAACGGAAGGGACAGTTTTCAACACAGAAGATTGGCCAGCAGGATGGCATGACAGAATGGTCCCTGAAGGGCTGAGACAGATGACGAAGTGAAGAATCACCGAGTGAGTAAGACGTGGTTCTAGTGTGGAAGGGACTCAAAGTGAAATCACAGGTTGAGATCAGCCATATAAATCCAATTTATCCATAGCCATAAATCCAATCCAATAGCCATAACTATTATGTGTAAGAGACTTGAAAGGAAAGACATTTCATTGTCCAGAGCACTGACATCAGAGCTTCATCCTGTGCTAGTGTCACCAGGGTAGTGACCAGAGTGACATGATACAGCAAACAGAGCCACACAGCTTTAGGAAAACAGAGGAAATGTTGAACACGCCTGTAAATGATGGGCTGTGCTTTTTTCTTCTTCAGATTAAACTTCCTGTATAAAATACTTAGCTTTGAATTAAATAGATGTGATCTTAAACCAAAGCTTCTGGTTTTGGTTATGAAAGTTAACTAAAATATTGGTTCTATCCCCCTCTCTTTCTTCATCTCAGTTTATCCTAATGGAAATGTCTCTTTACCCATCATGTCTCAGTGACTGTGTGTCCGTAATAAACTCTCAGATTCCAAATAGAATGAATGTATACATTTAGATATGCAATGCTGATATTTTATTAGTTTTTTTCTTCCTTAATAATTTAAATTCCCTGTAGATATTGACCTGGCTAAGTCATGTTAAGAGGCAGAAAAGACAAAGATTTTTACGATTTATAGCAGAAAAGTTAAATGCAGCCTATCCTTGGAGTAATTCTACCCATCACAATGAAAAAAAAATATGAAATCACAAAGAGCAACTGAGTTTCCTTTTTATGACAAATAGTATCACAATTCTACTTAAAAGTTCACCCTACTGATATTCTTCATTATTATTTCAACTGTAAGGGGAAATAGAATTGTTACAATTAAATATTGACATTGAACTTAAAACATTTTTTCTAATATTGGTAGTACTTCTTTACTGAATTATATGTAACTGGTGTTACATTGCATTTTCTTATAAAAAGACCAAAAACAATCCAAGCGTGGTGTCTCATGCCTGTAATCCTACTACTCTGGAAGGCTGATGCAGGAGGATCCCTTTAGCCCAGGAGTTCAAGACCAGCCTGAGCAAGAGTGAGATCCTGTCTCTACTAAAAATTGAAAAAAGAAAAAACCACAGGTTGTGGAGGGCATTTATTGTCCCAGCTACTGTGGAGGCTGAGATAGGAGGATCACTTGCACCCAGGAGTTTAAGGTTGCTCTTAGTTAGGCTGCGGCAACAGAGTAAGAATCTGTCTGTAAATAAACAAATAAGTAAATAAATAGACCAAAACCATGAAAATTTTCCAAAACAAAAACAAAAAAGATAAAGAATAAAAATATGATACTAAAAGCAGTCTACATTTAATTTTATAAATTGAGAGAATTTCTTAATATATAATTTAGATCTTTCATAGGACAAATTCTGATGTGGGCGAGCAGCTCTAACTTCTCTTTTATGAAACCATATTGTAATTAGTATGTGCCTTTTCAGTTATTCATATTTTGCTTTGCCCAGTGATCATTTCTCTAATTCTTTAACAGAAAGATATTCTAGGTTAAAGTGACTTTTAAATATGAGAGGAGATATATAAATGAGTTTCTGATAATATTCTAAGACTTCGGTTAAGCTCTTTATATCTATTAACTTATTTAATTCTCATATTGGGTAAGCAAATTTCTTATTACAAAGAAAACTGAGATAAACACAAAGTTTAACTAGTGCAGGTGGTTTATCCAGTAAGAGGCAAACCAAACATCATCCCAGTTATTCCATTGTAAACTTAATAGTTTTCTGCAGAATCCAATAGCAGTAGTAAATCTTACTAGTAGCTATGGTATTGCAAATTTAAAAAATTAAAATAAGAAAGACACATATATGGTAGATTCCAATAATGTATTTGTCTTTTTTTTTTTTCTTTTTTTTTTTGCAGTTTTTGGCCGGGGCTGGGTTTGAACCCCCCACCTCCAGCATACGGGCCGGCGCCCTACTCCTTTGAGCCACAGGCACCACCCAATGTATTTGTCTTTTTAATTATAAATATGTAATTGTCAAATAGAAGGTTGTATATTTTCAAGGTGTACAATGTGATGGTGATTTGATATATATTTATTTACAGTGTGCAATGATTGCTGCAATCTAATTAGCAAATCCGTCACCCCTCATGGTGCACATTAGCTCCCCTGAACTTGTTCAGTTTGTACCTGAAAATCTGTAACATTTGAGCATCATCCCCCCCATTTCCTCTGTGCAGAGCTCCTGGCAATCATCAGTTTACTTTCTGCTTCTGTGAGGTTAAGATTTGTAGATTCCACATATAGGTGTAGATTCCACATATGAAGCCCTTGTCTCTCTTTGTGTCCAGGTTCATGGATGTGATTGGTGGTACAGATAGGGGTAGCAGTGAGTTGAGGATGAAGGAATTCGTGTTACAGCAACCACTGAGTACCTAGGAAGGGAGAAAGTTAATAAACATATGCATTTATTTGTATTGGTCTATTTCAGTAGACAAACACATACGACTTGAAAGAAATAAAAGCAAGTGATTATGTAAAATTATAAAAATGTAGGAAATAGAACACTTAACGTAGTCTCCTTACCTATGGAATAAAAGAAAAAAATAAATTTGAATTTAAAATACACTATGTTTATGCCTTTCAGTAAAATTCTGCCAAAAAAAAAAAATTGAGCTATTTATCTTATGCTTAAAGATCTACACAGAAGTACACACGTGAGAACATATATTCAGTAAAAACCAGATCCCAAAGATGAGTGAATGTGATGGTTTTTTTCTTTTTTCAAAATTACTGTTTTTATTTTTGCTTCTATTATGTCTTGGGATCTGTTGCAAATCATTCCAAGGCCATAAAACTCTAAAAATTCACATTAATAAACAGTGTTTTTTAGGATAAGCAAAAAACAAAATATGAAATCTAAAAGACATTTTCTATTTTATGTAAAATGATAAGAAAATGACATGACTAAAAATTACCCCGATGTGCGTATGATAAACTGGTTCTTGAGCAGTATTTTGACAGCATGAGCAATCCTGCAGGCTTTATTACTGTAGCTGAGTGCCACTCACAGTGGGAAGATGAAACGTTCCAGTAGACGCCAGTACTGTTTTCTCTATTTTGAACATTTAAAAGTGCCAAATCTAGAAAGTAAGCGACTGAGTGTTAAATAAGACTGTGATCTGCACTTACCGTCAGTAGTTCTGATGGGGATGGAGACATTATGATGGGGTTGATTAATATCTGAGTTTAAATAATTAAAATATCTAGAAACATATTTCTATTCTCCATCAACTTAAGCTGGCTCAGAGTGTGAAGCTTTTGTGAGCCTACTTTATCTAAATTCTAACCAAACCCCCTTTGGCAGGCTTAAGCTGCTATGGTGTAAAAGTAGAAATGGGGAAGCACCACCAGTTCCCACCTTAAGAACAAGGCTCCCTCCGGTTGTGGTAGCTCACACCTGTAGTCCTAGCACGCTCGAAGCCAACACAGGGGAATTGCTGGAGACAAGTCTGAGCAAGAGTGAATCCCTCTCTTTACTAAAAAATGGAAAAATTAGCCGGGGCATTGCCAGTGCCTATAGTCCTAGCTCTTCAGGAGGTTGAAGCAAGAAGATGGCTTGGACCCAAGATTTTGAGGTTACTATGAGTGATGATGATGCTATGGGGCTCTCTACCAGGGTAGAAAAGAAAGAAAAAAGATAATTCTTGTTCCTGTTGCTGGAAATTCAAACTCAGGACTTTAGGGGTTGTTTCAATTCAGAGAGGCCGTCTAGCCTGCAGTCATGTCTTTCTAGGTACAAACAACATCTGATAACTGACCATTCCCTCTGAACATGAGATTCCTGGGTGAGCCATTTCACCTCTGATGTCCCCTAAGAAAACAGCTGAACCCAGAAGGCCCCCATTTGCCATCAGCACTGAATTTTACCTTCTCTCTAATTCTCCCTTCCTGCCTTCCTTTCCATAGGGGTTGACTCCTGAGCATTACGTTTCCCCTGGAGTGCAGTCTCAGAGAATGCGTATTGTGACAGACGGTGTTTGGAGCTCATAACAAACTTACCGTCTAGGGTCACATGATCACATTCTGCAGGAGCCAATTGAGCAAGCAGCTGAATGAGTCAGAAGTATAAAATACCTAGTGTGGCAGTGGGATGGGGGAGGCCAGACATTGAAGAGTATATACTTCCTATAGAAAAACAAAATTCAACCAAAATAAAATGTTAGGAAGCAAACAGAATATGAATTAGGGCCAGAGGGAAGACTCCGCGTTGCTAAATCTTCAAAGTATAAAGTCAAGTGTGAAGAGGAATAGAAATAAAGCAGGACTGAGGCTTTCAAATTTCAGATTCTGAATGCCATTTAACATTTTCTAACTACTAATAAAATAAGATGGCTCAAGGTCTAATGCATGTTATATACACACTCTTTAATATGAGGGATAAGCCTTGTCAATTCCCTCCCATCTCTATGGCTAGAGTTGGCAGTATAGAGATGAGTAGAGAAACTCTCAGCACTGAGCTCAGGAGTTTGCTGGGCAACTGAGGCGGGTGGAAGGGGAGCTCCCAAGCACAGTTAGCATGGAACTGAAATGTCACTTGGGAAAGCATCCCACCTTTGGTAACAAATGATTAAGTACCAGTGTTGCCTCGACCAGTGTTATTCTCTCTGAGTAGGAATATAATTGACGCTGTTCGTAGTTTGTCTTCTCCTCTGTTAAATTATGTAACTATTAATACTTCCTGGCCAACCACAATGGCTTACACCTGTAATCTTAGCATTCTGGGAAGCAAAGTTGGGAGGACTGCTTGAGGTTAGGAATTTGAAACCAGCCTGAGCAAGACAAAAACTTTGTTTTTACTAAAAACAGAAAAAAAAATTAGCCAGGCATGGTGAGGGGCACTTGTAGTTTCAGTCAGGTACTGAGGCAGGAGGATAGTGGGAGCCCCAGGTGGGTGTTGCTGTGAGCTGAATTAAGGCCATGGTGGTCTTGCCTGGACAACGGAGAGAGACTCGGTCTTTGAAAAAAAAAAAAAGCTTCCTACTATGTAGTTCATATCATCCTTATAGAGGATCATGTAAATCAATGTATGTGAAAAAATTTATGTGTATAGGTTTACACATATGTATTAATTTTTCAGAGAGTTATCAAATGTTTCCATCTTCCTAAAGAGAATCTACCATATATATTCATTCAGAAGTCTGTCATCTTTCAATTTTAATATGTTAAATGGATTCAATCCAGTTTAATGCAATCAAAGTTAATATAAGTTTCTCTTTCACATTTGCTGTAAGTTACATTAATCGTAGAGAACACAATGGAAACTGTGTTCTTTCAGTTTGGCCAGAAGTATTTTACTGGAAAGAAAATGATATCAAAGACACATTGAATTAGCAGTTTCTTACCTTGAATAGAGAATGACCTTATAGAAAAATGAATTAAAATGCTTTGGAAGTTGAACAGAAAACTGCTGATTCGTTTAATAAAATCAAATGTTGGCCCTCCAAGGCTAGCAATGGAGGGGGAATCATTTTTAATCTTCTTACTCCGGTCCTCAAGAGTCACTTTCTTCTCAAGGTCTGTTAATAATAACTACTGGTATAAAGATGTGGGAGCGTAAAAAAAGCAGGTATGTTCTCCAAGACTCCTGCCTACTATGGTTATAAACTTCCCTGTGTTCTGCTCTGTATTACAGACCATACACTCCCCAAACCAACAGCACAGAGCCTGGCACATAACGAATACTGAATACAGAATTTCTCAATGAATATAAAGGTCACAGAGGAGAATAGAACATTAAAAAGAACTTTTATCATCATCTCAGAGATAAAATTAATGCAAATATAGGAAATTGACTCTCCCCACCAAAGGATCTGAGTTGTTTGGTGAGGCTCAATCTCAGGTCTCCAATAGGTAAGGTATCCTTATGTCCTGGTTTGGGGCATAATCCTTCCAGAATAAATAAAAATTTCCTTCTTTAAGACTTGAATATAGCCCAGATTGAACACATTATAAAATTACTTGACAATATAATGATATGCCCTTACTCATTTATAGTTTATGGTAAGGGTCATTCTCCCTTCACCGCCAAGGAACATATAATAAGTTCAGAACTTTCATCCTGGCCTAAGAGTGCAAGGCATGGAGATGGCTAGGAATTCCCACCTCTTCCCGTCTAAGCCACTCTCTAATTCTGATGACCTAACTGAAGATCCTCTTCCTTTGAAAATGAATAGTGATCTCATTCAGATGCTACTTCTGACAGGTTTTACTGATGACCTTAACAGAAAACAAAAAAATAATTAAGTAAGATTAATATCTTCAAAGGGATACATATATACCACTTCATCAATTATTTTTAGTACAATAGAATAAAGTCTATTTCAGATAGTTTATAAAAGTTTTATTGTATAAGTTTCATTGTCCTGTTATATAACTGGCTGAAATTCCCACAACATACTTACGTATGTGAGCTTGTCATGTCATATATTGGGTCTTTATCAAAATGATCATTATTTGTCAAAATGATTCATAGTTATGGCCTGGTCCTTTGAATACTATATAGCATTAATATAGTGGCTTATACCCTATAATTAATGATAATTGAAAAAAAAAAAGACTAAAACTCTAAGGTAATTCACAAGCTCTTAATTATATTCATGTATACATTAATTCAAGACTATTTTCTGCCACTTCATTAAGACTTCACTGAAATTGTGAGGGGTTTCAAAAAAGAATACATCTCAGTTTTTTATATTCACAAGGATGGAGCCCAAAAGGGAAAGGACAGAGAGGAACAAACCAAGGTAAAGTTGTGATCAGACTAACTCAGCTGACAGATCCAATAACTGTCCCCGTGAAATCCAGGCTTGACCCCTAGTGACAGTGCCATGAAAGCATAAATGGAAATGCATTTTGAAAAATGGCACTTACCCTGGATAACAATGGAATGGGCTTGTGATGGTGACAGCATTTGATCCTACCAAGAAACCCTGAGGTGGTTCTCAGAAGTGGCGTTACTCACAGAGTTGATCAACCCTCGGGAACGAGTTCTGAGAATTCTAAATGAGACACCCCCATACAAGAAGGAAAACTTAAATCCTCCTTGACTTTTATTAGTTTTTTTCTCTACCTATGATTTTCCCAATTTTAGGAAATAAGGTAGAAACCAATAGGTGGCCAGATAAAACTGTCAGGGACATATGTAAGACCCGAGAACTTATGCTCACCCCAAAACGTGATGTGAGATACACAGAAAATGCTGATTACATTTTAAACAACGTCTTGCTGCTTAACTTACTGTGATGTTATTCTCTTTATCAGGGAATGAGTCAGTTAAATTAGTGACAAGAATCAAAATTTTATTTCTCTAAAAAATTCTTCCAATTAATGTGGACCTTCATTTTTTTAAGCTTCAACTTCACCAACAGCATTTTAGTTGAATCTTTGAGAAATAAAATGAGTCTCATAAATTGTGGCAAGTGCATGTGTGTGTGCATGTGTGTGTGTGTGTGCATGTGTGTGTGTGTGTGTGCATGTGTGTGTGTGTGCATGTGTGTGTGTGTGCATGTGTGTG
>NW_003852404.1:14789819-14804697 GCF_000181295.1 Otolemur garnettii | reverse complement strand
TGTGTGTGTGTGTGCATGTGTGTGTGTGTGTGCATGTGTGTGTGTGTGCATGTGTGTGTGTGTGTGTGCATGTGTGTGTGTGTGTGTGTCATCTCGTCTTTCACTCTCCCAATTCTACACTGTACCTTATTGGGTGCTGTGATAATGTGTCTGTGGATCTTTGTTCTCCATGTGTATATATTAGATTGTGTTGCAATGAGAGAATTCATTTTTGTGATTTTAATGTGCATTTCCACTCCCTAAGAAGTTTGGCAGCAGAATACCACAATGAAAGTGAAACACAGTGAAATATTCTCCTGATAGTTCCTGATACTATATGTGCAGATGATGAAACCCATCTCCATGGGTAAACAACTTTTCCATTTTCATCTCATTCCTTTATCACACATGTGTATAGTTTATTTGAGGAGTTACTAAGCAATATGGAAAGTAAGACTGTGGAAGGTGAGCTTAGTCTCTAGTTCAGAGGAATTTGTCCTTGGGCTCCTATGAAAGAATTGATACCTAAACCCAAGGTAACCCCTCAAGGCCATGGTTGTTAATTTTGCTGCTCTCACTTCCTTTTTGCAAGAAATGCTTCTAAACAGCACAGGCACCATCCCCTATGATGGTGTATTCTAGAATCACAGAACAGCAAATTTACAACCTAAGAATCCTGGCTCAGGTAAACTAAATATGACTCCATAATAAAAAATGACTATAAAATCCTGAAAAAAATTAAAGGAAAAAATGATATTGTTGCACAGTAAATTAATGGAAAGAAAAACATTATACAGAACGAAAGAAGTAAATATTTACAAGGTGGGTATCTGTGATCCCTAAACTACATAATGTCATTCACTCCAGTTATTTTTAAGGCTCATTATTTTAATCTTCCACAACATATTTAATAAAACATGTCATTGGAAGCAGTGGTTCCAATCCTAAGCTGCATATTTGATTCCTTTAAAGAGATACACTCTCTCTGAGATTTCCTCTTCCCACTGATCTAGGACAGTGGCTCTCAAAGTACAGTGTCTGGACCATCACTTCAGCGTCACCTCCATCACCTGAGAACTTGATAGAAACCCAAATGCTAGAGTCTTCCTTAGACCCACAGAAAAAAAAAATGTGTGAGTCCCCAAAATGTTTTCAGAAAAACCTTCAAGGTGATCTAAATAGATTCTAATTTGAGAATGAGTATCTATAAAGACTTTTTGCAAGTATAATGAAAACTAGGGTTGAAATTCATGTCTTACAAGCTCTTCTTGAAAAGAGGAGACAGGATAACATAGTCATTTTGGAAAGTCACAAGGATTCCAGGGCTGGCTTTGGAGCTGGATTGTCTGGGTTCAAAATTATACTTGGCCCCTTAGCAGCTCAATGACCTTGTATAAATTACTTAGTCAATCCGTGCCTCACTTTACTACTGTGTAAATGTGGTGACGATATTTACATGTACTTCTCTGAGTAGCTGTGTTGATGACCTGGATCAAGTGATGAAAACATTTAAAATTGTTCACAATTAAAAGCTCAATACATGGGAGCTGCAGCACTATCAGCAGTTAAACTACAATATTTTACCTAACTTGCTTTAAATATAGAGAATATCTATAACTCTTAACTTTTAACCTGAATGAATTGAAAGTTGAAATCCCATAAATAAATGAAGTTTTTTATTTAACTGATAATCTTTTTTTTTTTTTTAATTGGGTCGGTTTAGGAGAGATGCTACATGAAAATGTCTATTTCCTCACCTTTTTATCACGGTTTCTCAGATACAATTGCTTGCTTCTCCAACCGTTATCATTAACATCAATTGTTTGTCTTCGATTTCAAGGTTACTCCAAGTCCAGGAGCATGCACGGCTTCTGCCTGTGATGCTGGCTTTCTGAGCTGGGGTGGATTGCTTGTGCTCAGAAGCTCCGGAGGAGCCTGAGCAGGAGAAAGACTGGGTCTCTACTAAAAAGAGAAAAACTAGGCAGGCATGGTGGTTGATGCCTTATTCCCAGCTACCTGGGAGACTGAGGCAAGAGGACTGATTGAGCCCAAGAATTTGAGGTTGCTGTGAGTTATGAGGGTACCATAGCCTGGGTGACACTTTACCTTGGGTGACAGAGTAAGACTATGCCAAAAAAAAAAAAAAAAGGGACCAAATTTACTCCAACCTGCAATTTTTAACCTTAATTCCAAGAACACCAACAATTTCATGAGTGGACCTCTATATGAATATATTTGGTATTTTTAGAACTGTATTTTATGTTACAAATTTAAATTACAATTTGAGTCAGAATTATCAGCCAAGTCAGTCCTTGGAACAAAACTTTGAAAAATTAAAATATTAAGGAATTCGGCTTATGAGGCATTTGAATTTTAAATTAACTGGCTTATTCTTTGGTATGTTCTTTGCTCTCTATTGTTTTCTTGCCACTCTTTCTTATTAATTAGTAGCTATCAATCTTATTATCTTATTTTTATTTATTTATGCGTCTATAATTCATCATGGAACTTTGAGAAACTTCTATTCTCTATAAGAATATCTATTTTCTGAGAGCACAGAAGACTAAACTGCACAAACTTTCCCCACATGGATTTAATGACATTTATTTTTGCCTGTCTGAAGTTCCTTTGGAGTTTCAGTTTACAAATATATAAGAGAGAGGAGAGTTTCAGTTTCATTTCATATGTATGTGAGAGTGGGAGAGAATATAATGACCTCAGGGCAATTGAATTTAGAATTGTTTGTAAAATTGCTTAGGAAACTAATTCCCTATGAGCTACAAATTTTGTATCATTCATTCCTGCGTCATCACCCAGTTATGGTGCATTTCCTGACACCTGGTAGACACCTTATCAGTATTATATGAGTGAGGATATTACAAAAAGTCCAGGCAACGCTGCTTTGCTGTAGAAGGCCTGAAATAAGTAACAGTGTAAATAATTGAAATGTATAATTCTCAGTATTTGAAACACATACAATTTGAAGATTTTCCTAATTACTTTGGAAAATGTGTGCATATTGATTTTATGTTCTATCACTGTGGTTCAGATTGGTTTATAGATGACTATAGAGCTTTATTTAGAAATTATGTCCACTAGGCCTTTATTTTAGGAGTTCTTCCTTTGAGCTATGCCAATTGTTCCTTTACTTATGCCCACTAAGTTCTGTTTGTGTTTTTTCTTATTAGTGAATAAAAGATTTTGATACCATTGCAAGATATTTACTGTATTTTAACAGTGGAAGTCATTATTCAACAAGTGTCACATTGAACATCAATAAGTATCTCCTAACCCACCAATTTACTATGACTTCTAGTTACTGCATCTCCTCCAGCTTCCCTTTTGACATAAATGTCCTGAGAACTGTCCCCTAGTCTTACTTTGTTCTTACAGTTTTAGTGTACAACTCTGACCTTTGACATCTACGACTACCAACGTCTTGGCATGACATTCACAGAGAGCCCTGCCATGAAATACAAATAGAATGTGGCTGTTTAAGGCCCCAAGATAATTATTGCTGGAAGTATCTTATGGACATATTTTATCTTGAGATTCCCAATAGCTTTGTTATACAAGTTGCTTTGAAACGCAACAGATAGTACATAACCTTTTCTTGCATAATTTATATAAATCAATTAGGACCAAGAGATTCTTGGATAGGAAGAAATTTATCTTTTCATTATTTTAAATAAAATTTACAAACTTGTGTTGCTTTTTAAAACTGGAAAGAAAGCCACGCTAGAAATCAGATCTGGCTTCCAGCCAGTATTCTGACAAAGAGTCGTGTAGCCTTGGCGTTCAGATGAGCACAGACCTTGTAGGTTCTGCTCTGGATATTTACAGGGACAGAATGGAAGTGTCCACTTCATTTGAAAGGACCTTTGTCAGACTGGTAATACTGAAGCTCTCAGCTATATAGTAAAATATTGTAGAAAAATTGGGCTGTTGCCAGTTTATGCATATCATTGCCAACAGCCATCTGGCAAATATTTTTCTTAATTGCTTTTTGGGGTGTCATGCACAGCAAAGGGCTGTGGGAGCTCTCCTGACTACAAGTTCTACATAAATGTGGAAACTTATTCTTGGTTAGTAGATACAGTCACATTCCATTCATCCTTTTCCTTCTTTGTTTCAGTTCTAACTTTTATTTTTCTAGACACATACATCATTCACTTTAATGCCACACATCTTAGGTATCTGATGGTTGCTATAAACAATTGCATATATAATGCATATATACAAGCATGTGCCATTCGTGTGTGTATTTATGGAGCACATACATATACAAACTAAAAAGTATGATAGTGACACTTATCAATTTCTTGCATTTATAACCTGCCACTAATGATGTCGATTTTATATTTATCAGATGACAAAAATTACATACGTATTAATACCCAACTGAACATTTTTTTTCCTATATGTAACTGTAGCCTTTTCATCACACATTTCTCATAAAAATGTATTCATTGTTTTACACTGAATATTTCTCAGCATGTCAGAATTAACTGCGGTCCTTTTAAATTATGTTTTAATTTATATTAGTGCCTGGACACTACTGCAAACCAATTGTTTAAAATTCTGATGGATTATAGCCTGGACATGAAATTTAAGTTTCTTGGGTCATCCTAATATGCATTAACATCTTCGAGATCTACTGTTTTGTATATAAATGATCACTGGTTTGTATATTTTTTAAGTTTAAAGAATTTTCAATAGGTAACCGTGAGTTTGGAAGCCCACACATTTTTTATTTAAAATGGAAAACAAGGAAATACAGTCAGCTCTATAAATTACCCGTGCATGAACATATTGGAGTACCGAAAAGAAAATTTCAGAATCTTTAGTTTGTTTTATTCACTTTATAAAGTTTTAGGGCACTTTGTGAGTACTTCCTTAGTCCATTTAGACTGGTACAAGACAATTCCATAGACTAGGTAGCTTATAAACAGCTGGAGTTTATTTTACACAATTCTGGAATCTGGGAAGTCCAAGATCAAAGTTCTGGCAGATTAGGTGTCTGATAGAGTCAGTTTCCTCTTTAAAGATGGTACATCATGTCCTTATGTAAAGTAGCTCTCTTGATCCCTTGTATAAGGGCAGAAATCCTGTTCCCAAGGATTCTGTTCTTATAACCTAATCAGTTCCCAAAGCCTCATCTCCTATAACCTTTGCATTGGTTATATGGTTTCAACATTTGGGAATAGGTAGGCTGAGACCCCATGGGCCCTTCCAAAGCCAGGCTACAGCCCTCAGGTGGGTCATCCTGTACTCCTAATTGAGAAGAAAGGACTCTGAAGGTCTCAGTCAGGGGAATGTCTGCATGACTCTCCCTGCAAGGAGAAATTAGCAGTGCTGGCAGCTGAGGCCATCAACCTGTAGCTTAGGCTAGAGAAGCAGAGATGTCTGTCTGAGGGGATGAGAACTTGCTGTCCTCCCTCTCACTTCTCATTGCACCATTATCTGGCCTCCTCTGACGTTGCATTACCCTGTGTCCCTGTTTACCATTTTCCCAACCTTCCTGAGGCCTGTAATCAGCCCTCTCATTTTTAACCTTGAGTGCTGACTGCTGACTGCTGACTGCTGTGCATCCTTTCACGTACACTCTGTTATGTACCCAATAACAAGAGAACAGGGGACAGGACAGGTGCTCCCTTGTTCTTGTGTTGCCGCCAGGTACAGGAAACAGTGTGTGCCCTTACAGGCTTCCCGTTTAATGCACTAAGTTTGGTGTAAGTTTCATCCTGTCCTCAGCACCATCTCCCTTGCTGGCCACTGTCTTAGGTTGGGGTCAACTGGATCCCAAACATCAACATACAATTTTTTGAGGGGTGGGGCACACAGATTCAGACTATAGAACTATGGTTAGCAACTTATCTGTTATCTCCTGAAATATGTAGTATGCTTTCTTAGACATCA
Source organism: Otolemur garnettii (assembly GCF_000181295.1). Lineage (NCBI taxonomy): Eukaryota > Metazoa > Chordata > Mammalia > Primates > Galagidae > Otolemur > Otolemur garnettii. The sequence continues at coordinate 14,798,799 of NW_003852404.1, read as the reverse complement.
TAGGGGATTAGAAAATGTTAGTTGAATGACTGAAGCGTGTTTAGAGAAGTATGAATGACAGAATGATAGTTAACTTGGGCTTATCATGTTTTAATTTGTTACACATTGTATCTGATGTCAAAGTTGTAAATTATCAATTTATGTAATAAACTCATTATTAAACTTTGATAGGATACATTTTTTCACAGCTCAAAGTTATGAAAGCTCTTGGAAACTTCTATTATTACTTAACTATTGAAACAACATTCAATTACTTGTTTAAATTACAGTGCAATAATGTAAAAGTGGCTTCACCTAATTATAGTTGATTCACTTAATTATTCTAAGCTAAGCATGCTCCAGAATGCTGTTATGACATGACAGATAGACTCCTGCACATGGTGAAATATCTATCACATTGTCCTACTGAGTTAGTACGTTTAATGGTGTAAGAAACACCACCCCACAACAACAAAAAGAAACACTCTCCCTAACGTATTCTTGTGACAAATAAAGCTTTAAGAAACTATTTCTATAGAACTGATGTGGCTTTGTGTGTGTGTGTGTGTGTGTGTGTGTGTGTGAGAGTGACTTCAGGTTAGAGGTGTTGTTACGTACTTCTGTAAAATAAAATGACATCCTTAATATCTTTTTTTTATTTTGTCACATTCTGGAATCTAAGATATCTGAAACTTATACCTTAATTTTTCAGTACATAAGATGGACTTAATGTGCCTATTTCTGTTATCCTTGTTAAAGGTTGACTATACAAATTTATTCTGTAAGAACTCAACTGAGTACTATAGAGTGCTTCTTGCATATATAACGTTTATAGTTAACTCATAGCATCTTAGTTGAATAAAGTGCTGTTAAAATATAAGGGGATAATTTGCACATGGGTGAGGTGACGACCAATATTTCCTTCTTTGGATTATGCAAGGTATTATCAGTATCTTAACAGGTCAAGATCTTCTCCACTGCTATCTTTCATAATTTTAACACTTTGTTTATTAAATTGAAACATAATGTATGGACATTGTGATTATTGCTGAATATTAAGGTAGAGGAACAGAACAAGACACTGTATCAATCTTACACAAGATCAGACAATTAAGTTTGTGGAACTCATCCTAAAAAAATGCTACTCACTTCATTGCTGAACATTGCCACAGTCAGCAGACGGCCAAGGGGAGTACTTCAAAGGCGACCATAGTGATATTCAGCAATGAGGTTTGTAGCACTTTTTCTTGGGCTTTTTGAACTTGATTGTATGCCACCATAGCATATAATAAAGGTGAATCAGAATACTATTATTTAATTTAGGAATGCCACAGCAATCTGGAGCGTTAATGTAAAGAATGTGGAAAAATGTGTATGAGGGTGCACTTTGGGCTTGCAGGAAGAAGCAAGGCATTATATCTATCTCAAACTTTGTTTACTGGTCTATGTACCTATTGAATTATCCTATAACCTGACAATAGGGCAAAGGTTGAGAGATGGAATGCATTGCCTAATGAGAATTGAAGTCATTCTGTTTCACTATGTCATACCTTTCAGAGATGGGACTCGGACCCTAACCCAGCAGAGGAAAACAAGAGCAAGATGTTTTGAACTAAGTTGTCAGTTGGGGCTTGCCCCACGGGGATCTTAATAAGAACCTTCCTATTGGGAATAGGCACAGAGTTATTAAGGGTCTATAAAAATGCCTGACTTACAAATGTAAACTTGAGCTGTGAATTATGTAGACTTATTCAGGGACCTATCTGAACACCTATTCCAGGATAACATGAGACCTAGTCAATATACTAGGGCAGAAAAACCTTTAAATAAAAGAAAACCCATTGCTCCCCAAAAGGTAAAAGATCAAATAACTCGTGTATAAAATGTCTGACTTTCTAAATTATTACATTTATGGTAAATGTCTTAATATTATGGAAATAGAAGTGCGCTCATCTTTTTCATATGCTTTGTTGGAAAGAATTAAACAAAAACACAATTAAAAAAGGGACTTTACCTAACAAACGCAATCAGTGTAACCTGGTTCTTTGTACCCTCAAAGAATCTCCAACAACAACAACAAAAAAATTAAACAAAAACTCTAAGACATCATTTTAATTGTGCTATTTAATATGTTCCTTAAGAAAGGTATGATTGTCATTATTCAAAGTTAAATAAGCAAAATCTATGCCTATGAATTATGAAATAACTCTGTTTAATACATTATTAACTTTTTGTAACTATGAACTTGAGAAACCAAATTAATTGAAATGCTGTTAGATGATAAGTCCCTTTGAAGTTAATTACAATTAGCTGCTAGAAAGAATTTTCTAAGATACATTGAAAATGTACCAAACTATAAATACTTCCAAGGTATAAATTGCAGTGGAAACATCTTTACACTGTAGAACATAACAATGGACAATGGCATATGACCTTGAATCACTGACAACGAATAAAACGGAACATATTAAAGGATCATTTTAATTATCACTTCAAACCATTTAAAAGTCTTCAGACTAATAAAATGCAATCTGTACTCGGCAGCAGGGGAGGATGGAATTAATATTGCTGTTGTAATTTTAATACCAATTAAAAGACTTTGTAATATTGAGGGCCCTGGGTGGGCAGACATCTTCAAATATCATAATTGTATTCCTAGTCCATTTTTTAAATGATGTTAGGATGACCTTGGCTAATATACTTGCCATCTTTTTATTTAAGACTCTTTATGGTAAAAGGTACATGATTATAAGTTTTAGCTCTCATTTAATGGAAGAATTTATTATATATCGGATTCTAATTATAAAATAAAGCTTGAGAAGCAGTACTATCTTTGTAGAGATTCTTATAAATCAGCTGGGCAGGGTGCTATGACTTGTGACAGTAACCTCAATACCTGGCGAGGCTAAGGCAGGAGGATGACTTGAAGCTAGGAGTTTAGGACCAATCTGTGTAACATACCAAGAATCACATCTCCACAAAATTAATATTTAAAAAATTAGCTGGGCGTGGCAGTGGACACCTGTTTTCCTAGCTATTTAGGAGGCTGAGGCAAGAGTATCACTTTATTCCAGGAGTTCAAGGTTTCAGTGAGCTGTATCCTGCCACTATACCAACCTCAGTGATAGAGAGGGATTGTCTCTAGAAAAACAAGAAGAAATATTAAGAAAAAAATCTTTGATATTTTCTTGTTGCACCTGTTTAGTTTATGGGCAAAAATACCATAAAAAATAAGTATCCATTCAATTCTTAAAATTACCAGTATAGGTGGTTTCTCATTGTATAATTTTATCTCAGACTTAGTAAGTTTTAAAATTCAACCTAAACTTCTTGCTTACGTGTATAAACCCACTTTATTTTTATTAATTTTTTTTGGTTTTATATTAAATTAGATAAATGTGTTGATCTTGGACTGTAAGATTTTACCCTTAATAAACAGCGGTTCAATAGGAATTTAACCCAGATTAGCACACTGATGCCTCATCTGTGCTGTGATTTAACGTAAAAATAATCTTGACTCTGAGAAATACCTTGATTTTGCACTTTCATAAGATTGTTTTATAGACACCTTGACATTTACACTCTTAGCATCCTATTAAGAGATAACTTTGAGAACTTGAAATGGTTAATGGACTCTAAGCTAGGGTTTGGATAAATCACCATTTCTGGGGTTGAACATGGAGTTTGGCTTGAATTTTAAAGCATGGTGATATATCAGCTAATGGTGAAGCTAGTCCTGATCACATGAGGCACGTTGGGAATAGAGAAGAGGGATTCGGAGCTAATCATGTAAATGGGCCTGTCTACAAAGCTAGTAGGCCATTGAAGAGGGTGTCTATTCTATGATGACATTCTGTTACAGTCTTCCGTCATACAAGGTCTGACTGTTGAAAAAAATCACATACAGTGTGTATTCCACACATGTGATGCAATAGACAGGGGCTAGAGGAGAAGGAAGAGTTCTGACATGTAAAAAAATAATCTTCTTGCCACATGTTTGACCTTCCTCACCCCCCCCAAGCAAACCAATGTGGTAGTTTGTCGAGTTGGTGGTGGTGGAATTTCCCGAGGAACCTGTTAGAACACAGATTTCTGGAGAATTTCTTAGCAATATCTGATGAGTAGAACTGAGTTGGGTGTGCTCTCTAACTTTCAGCTGTCAAGTCAAGAGCTCATGTTAATGTAATGTATCAGTTTTAGAAGCGGGCATCAATAACAAACAACTGTACTTTGGGCAATAAAATAATGGAAATGCTGTAAAAGATCAAATTGACTATACATTTCATTGTTTTCCCTTACTTCCAATCACATATACATTACTTGGAGAGAAAGTAATAGATATTACTAGTTTATATCACTACTAATAAAATTAGTAATAGTAATATTATTCTAATTTTATTAGAAGAATAGCTAATGGCAAAAAAATGTCAATTGCTAAATATTGTCATTTTTGTACTTACTAAACTTAAGTTTAGTATGTGATAATGGATGATAGAATGGAAACATACGAAAAGTAAAAATGGAGTGTTTATTTATAAATTGAGATAATTCTAAGTACCCTATCATTTGACAGTCATAACCAGTAAAAGCTTTGTGATCGTAAGTTCTATAAGCTGAAGAGTTAATCTATTTAATTCTTTTCAATATATTGAGATATTTAAGAGCACCAGCACACGCTATGGCTAATAAACTGTATGAATCCTTTGAAAGGGACAAGCAATTAAAAGCTTAAGGAGATGAAGAGACTTAAAGAAAAGTTTCTTCTCCTTCCAGTTATTTAAAGAGTGCCATAACGGCAAGTTCTGATTCATAAGGCTGAGTTTATCTTTATTATCACAATAGACAGTGTTTCTTTATTGTCTGGAAACACAATGAAGCATTCTATCTTGAGGAAAGGCAACTAGAGACAGATTATGAGACAGGTCAGCTGGACAGCTGCCCAGGGCCACAATCTATAAGAACTGTCAAAATGTCATTAAAAGGCAATGAGGTAGAGAACGTCTTATTTATTCGAATTCCCCTAGAGGGAGAATATGGTTTATAGCTCAAAGAGATGCTTTGATAAATCACCAGTGGTGTCGCAGAAAGGGGTGGGGAGGTGAGTGGGGAGGGTCAGGACGGGGAAGGAACCACCATAATGGATGCTAGATGCTTTCCGTATAGAAGAGGAACAGGACTTTCCCAACACACCCCCACATACACACGCGCACACACACACACACAATGGGTTAGTGGCAGCAAGGGTTGTCACCAACAATTTCTTTTACAAATTAAGATACAAAAGTATCTTTTAATAATTTTAAACTATTCACTAAATAAGCTTGAATAGTAAACACGTAAAATGAAGCCTTTTTTTTTTTTTTGGTTCAGTTCTGTCTTCTTCCCACATCTGGACTTGGCAGTTGGAGGGCAGTTTTATGTAAAATGCACAGACACTAAATGCTTTGGCCATAGTATGTCTGATTTCTGGAAAGATATTCTCACTTGTAGAAACACATTATTGGGGGTATTTCCCAGGCATTGTGATTAAGCAGTTAGGAACGAACTTCATTGAATCCTTACCATGATTATAGGTGACTTATGCATGTTAGAAGCCAGGAATTGGGCCTAATCTGAATCTCTCTGACTGCAGAGTCCATGGCATTTTCAATGTTATTTCTGAAAATAGCTTTAATTTGGGTACCGTAAACCACAGGTACACTTTTTAGCACCTACTGTGTTATGAGGATTATTATTATTGTTATTACTTTAAGTTACACAAAATAACTAGGCTATGAGAAGATAGTATACCGAAATACCTCGTGTAATATGTGTTGTAGAAAGAGCAGGGTGCACGTTTTCTAAAGAGCAGCTCATTCCACTATTGTAGCACTGCTAGTTTCTCCTCTGCTGGAGTCACCCCTCCCCTCCATGTGTCCCTTCCTCTCTCTCCCTGAGTAATGACTTCCTTTGTACCATAGTTCACAGTCGCAGCCTTACACTGTCAGCTACAGCCTGTGAGTTTCTGGTCCAGCTTAATTATAAGCTCTTGGGGATTAAACCTTGTCAAGACCGCTTCACTCTGATTCTTTTTTCTTTACTTCAAACACTGGTGAAGATTTGGAGAAACTGGACCATCTGTACATTGTTGATGGGAATATGAAATGGCACAGCCACTCTGGATCAGTTTGGCAGTTTCTTATAAAACTAAACATGGCATTCTACCCTCAAATTAACCTGAAATTAAAAAAAAAAAGAAACTAAACATTGAGTTATCCGTATGAGCCAATGATTTCATTTGTGGGCAGGGATTCGAGAGAAATTATAATGTACATTCACACAAAACCCATCCATAAATGCATAGCAGCTTTATTCGTAATAGCCCCAAAATGGAATCAGCTCAGATATTTTTCAACAAGCTATTATTAAAAACAAAAACAAGGAACAAGATTTTTTAAAAAACTCTGCCTAATGTAAACATGCACACAGTATTTAGGGGTGATAGCTTGGAGCACCATTCCAGATACGTTAAAAATAGACACTGTAATCAACTCAGATCAAAAGAACTGAGTAAATGGGAGCACCCCTTGGACGGTTGCAACTAAATACACACATTCACTTGAAATCTTTATCATTCATTTTAACATAAGGACATGTAACATCACTAAATTCTGTTTTAAAAAATACTAGATTCTACACATTTATTTTCCTTATTTCAGTGAATGAATTTCGCTTACCCTAAAGATATGTGGGAAGTGGAGCTAATGGTGCTCGGTGGGTGTTTTTGTGCTTTCAGATTATTTTTGTGTAGCTTTCCAATTTGGGAGAATTATAGTCTTTCCAAATAAAGCATTTTTATGAAAAATCCTCATGGGTCAAGATTGTTGAAATAGGAATGGTAATTACCCATCCTCTGCTTCTTTAGTAATGTCTGTATTTATACATAGCGGGCTGGAATATTCTTTCTGTGCTATCTTTTCTGAGAAGTACTTATTAAATTATGCAGAGCTCAGTAAAACGTTAATTGGTGTAAGGTCACATATTTATTACAGATGCAGGGACGATTGGCTACTTAACCAGAGTGCCTTAAGATTTGAGTTTCTTCCTTCTAGTTGACTATTTTTAACTTCTTAGAACCTGCTAGGAAGTGTCGTTTCTTGAGAAAGTACAGGATGTGCTGTCAGCACAAGGCATTATGTAGAATGAAAATGCGATCAAGTTGTAGACCCTGAAATATATGTACATTCCAGGGGAACAACAGAACTATCACTACCGCAGATACAGCAAAGAAGTTTGTAAAGTGAAGGACAAAATGAAATTAGGATTGACTTACTAGACGGACTTTTCAACTCTGATATAATTAATTTTGGCTTGAAGGAGCACTAAAACTCTTGGCAAGAGGATGATAAAATCCTGGAAATATGCTGATTTTAAATGGCTTTGGAATACATTTAGGGACATGAAATATTGAAGAGGAGTAGCTAGTACTGAAGATTTACTGATCGTTCTATCTATGACATCAAAGCCTTAAATAAAATTCTTGATGAAGTAAAGGTGGTGTAGTATTGGACACCAATCCAGACGCTCCGTGAATCTGTTGAAGTGATGTTCCTACGATTGCCTACAGGTGCCCGTGTTCATCATTATGCAAAGAGTATAATGATGTATCAAAAACTTTTGGGATAAAACAAAGTGACTTTGGCAATGCTGTATGGAATAGAGACACAGAGACATCCTCATGTTACAGCGGCAGAATTGTTCAGAGTTATTTGAAGAATGCATACAAGGATCATTTTTGACAAAAGCAGTGCACTAAACCAAGTTAGTAGTTCTTCAGTGACTTTCTAATAAATAAAAGGAGCTAATAACCTTTCAGTCTGTTTGAGGGGATGTGCGTGTGTATTTATGTATATATATTCAGGGTTGTGAGATGTTTGAATCAGATTCTTTTCATAAAAAAAGGTAAAAACATTTTTCCTATCTTTTCCCTGCCTTTCCACTTACACAGGAAGAAATATAAATAGTAGGGTGAAGAGAGAACTAAAATTAATATGAGCGGAGATACAACGTGGGGATGATGATTCTCTCAGTAACTAAATTAGGCACTGTCCGTTTTCTACGTCTTTGGGTTTCAAGTTTACTATACCCCAGGCAATTTGTAGCTTGTAATTTTAACAGATAGTCACCAGATAATTAGTGGGTTTCAACTATGTTCTAGGTACTATTCTAGGCACCAGGAAAATATCAGGTTGTCTCAAACCCAGACACCTAATTATCTGGCACCAGGAATCTATGACAATGAAAATATAACAAGGAATACAAAAGATAGAAAAAGCGAAACTAAAGACATGGAGTATGTGGGGGAAGGGTGGATAAAATACCAGAGCAGATGTACGAGACTGCTGTGTTTTGAGGGGTCATAATTAATCACATTTTTTCTTCCCCTGTGAGTTACAAACCAACTGAGAAATAGACATGAAGTTCGACAGATGGAGAACAAAACTTCAGCTTTATTACTGTTAAAACTGGTTGGAAGGACATGACCTAGATATGGGGCCGCAATCTGGTATCCTAATACTTGCTCTCTGAGGTGAACTTTTTCATCCAAAACTGCAGGCCAGCCCTCGTGGCATTAGTGAAGGACTGGAAACACGGCTGAATGCACTGTCCTGCCCAGCCAGGAGCCCAGACAACATGCCCAGTTCCTTCTCTCTAATCAGTTATACTCGCCAGTCCCCTCTTGGTTATAGTGAGTAAGAGGTCTTAAAGGTGAGGTAGGCTTCTTTGTTCAATACGTAATCCTGTTGAGGGTTGAAATGGGGATTTCTTAGCTCTAGAAGCATGAAGAGTTGCTTCCAGCTGTCTTCTGTTGGCAACCTGTGGAAAACCCTGGATTATAGACCAGAACTACATGTGCTAAATTAAAACACACACACACACACTAAGGTCTTTAACAAGCATCTACTGGTTGGAAGAGTTAAGAACCTCGCCTTAGGCTTGGCTCCTGTGGCTCAAGCGGCTA
>NW_003852404.1:14775898-14789587 GCF_000181295.1 Otolemur garnettii | reverse complement strand
TCAAAAAAAAAAAAAAAAAAGAACTTCGCCTTAAGTTTTATCTGTGAACAAAGGCAAGTGATAGTATTTGGCAAGAAGAAACTCTCAAAGACACACAAATGTGAATTGAAACCTGGAAGGACCAGCAGGGTAGAGACTGAGAAGGCAGAGGTTGTACACAGCACAGGGGAAGAACTCAGGGTGTCCAGGAGTTTTTCTCAGGGGAAAAATTTCACTTAAACTGTCAGGGAATATGAATACAGAGAAACAACAATTAGAGGAATAGAAGAAAATGTATCTGACATCCAGCGGCAGTCATCATAATGTAACATGTTGCCAGGGCCTTGAGAGTTCAGTACCAGCAACATTTAGGGAAAAATCAATGCTCAGGTCAATTGCGTATGTAAAGAATGAAGGCTGTGAGCAAACCCCAGAGCAACCAAGTTTGTAAACAGGATGTGGAAAACCACCTGTCTGCCCTTAGCATATAGAATGAAGAATTCCTAACAGAGTATATGCTACTGGAAACTGATCAGAATCTGGCTATACATTTTTAATATATTTCTCTAATTTATTTAGTTACGTCTGTGTTATAGTAGTAAACGTTTATGAGGCACTATATAAATGTTGAAAATTAAATATAGTTCTCATAAGTGGCAGGGAATTCTTACATGTGTTGGGGAGAATTCTAAAAATGACCCCTCAAGATTCCCATCCTGCAGTTATTCAAACAAAGATGAATCGGTATTGCTAGGGAAAGACTTTGAAGCTGGAATTAAGTTCCTCATCAGTTGACCTTAAAATAGAGAAATTATCCCAGTAAGTACAGCGTAATGACATTAGCCTTTACAAACAGCAGAGTAAAATGTCAGTCAGAGAAATGTCTCAGAAAAGAGAAGCAGAGGAGGCTTGATGTGGAAGGGGAGATGGAGTGAGTCAAAGTGTGAGACAGACGCTGCCCGTCCACGGGCCCTGAAAGTGGGGGACGAGGGCCACAGCCGGGAGTGAGAACACCTCTGGAAGGTGGCAGCTGTGCCAGGCTGAAAGGCAGACATGATATGGAAACCTCAGTCCACCAGCCACGTGGAGCAGAACTCTGCAGAATCCCCAGAACCTCGGGGTGGGGATGGAGTGCATCCCTGACAGCTCCTTGATTTTGGCCTTGTGCAGGGGAGTAGCTGTTCCAGTTGTGTTCACACTTCAGGTTCACATAAACCGCAGCAATAACCAGGGATTCCTCGCACCACTGAACTTGTGGTCATTCATAGCTGCAGCAGTAGGGAACACATTGTATAAATGCCTTTAGGACATTCTATCAGTTGGGACCTACATGCACCTGTGAGCCCAAATCCTCCTCACACGGTCCAGTGCACTGTGAATTCAGGTTCCCAGATCCCTTCTAGCATATATGGGGATAGCAATAATGGGAGAACTATTTCTCACATTAGAAGTTTGCAACCAAGTTTGCTTCTCAGAAAATCCTCTTGGTATTCTATTTCATTGCTTTTTTAAAATTTTTTATTAATTTTTAATTAAAATGGTCAGTGACTACCCATTGCCATTCAGAAGACAAAAAAATCATGTATAATCATTTTCTAAAAATCTCTCTGCAGCCCATATTCCTTATTTATTTATTTATTTATTTGCCGTTTTTGGCCGGGGCTGGGTTTGAACCTGCCACCTCCAGCATATGGGGCTGGTGCCTCACTCCTTTGAGCCACAGGCGCCGCCCTCCTAATTTATTATTACATGTACTTTCCTTGAAGAGAAACAGAACTATTTGTTGTTGATCAAAATATTTTGCACACAGGCTAAATTTTCCAGTATTCTGTAATTAAAAATGTAGTGTACTCTTCTTGAAATTTAATCCATTCTTCAAAGATTAAGTTAAATTCCTACATATAACTTGTTAGAGATCCTTCTAAAGAGAATGGTGTCTTCCCTCCTAGATATTTACTTCTTACAGTCTTATTGATACATGCCTACCTGGGCTAGAAACACTTCTTTTCTTTTTTTATTTTACTCAACACATATTTGTGCAGCCGTGTGCTCTGAACTCCCATACTATTTACGAAACTACCTTCTTTAGATATCATGATGTTTCATCACCTTTACAGAACTTCATATGGAAGTGGAAGAGAAAACGGTTATAGCAATGAGATTCAGAAACTAGTGTTTTATCTCAAAACACTGTCAAACGTATCCATGTATACAATGTAAACAGAGGTCAAATGACCGGTCTCAGATGAATAAAGCATCATCTGAAACCAGAAAATGAAGCAGAAAGGCACCCGCAATCACGCCATTTCAAACACCCGGAGAGACCCAAACTATAGAGTCCACATGAAGGAGAAATCAATTACTGAACCCTGCCCATGAGGAGGTGGGGAGTGGGAGGTGCAGAACTCCTTGGGACATTTACTATCATGGAGCTCTGTAAATACTTTTCTTATGAAATCAATGAACTTGGTTTTCAATACAGCTACACAATTGTGGAGCAATTTGACGGTCAGCACAGGACGCGAAAGACAAAATTTCCCCCCACGGGTGTTATCAAATACTGAAATGTCCTAAGACTTGAAGATTTTTCCTCATTTGTGTGCTTATGTGAGTAAGAAAGAAATTTCTCCAAAAGAGAAAAGTGATCTTACTTACTGTAAGAGATAAGGAAGGGCCTTTCCCATTCCTCTTCAGATGTTACTACATATCTGCTGTGCTTAAGACTCAGAACATCTTAAACATAGAATATTTAAAGGTAATTCAGGTAGAATATAAACCAATATTTAGATACTGGTTTTTTTTCTAATATTTTCAAAAAGATGTTCTTCACCAAGGAATTATTTTAAAGAATTAATGTTTTGTACAAATACTTGTAATTATACCAAGAACACATACCAATAGAAAAATAGAATGTTAAATGTATTCTTATAGATGATACATAACTTTCCCTCTATAATTCACTTAACAGTACTAATTTTATATTTTCAATTTTCATTAAATCAAAAAATTAACATTAAAATGGCCTCTACACGGTGGTAGCATTTGTTAAAATTTTATTTTTTTAATATGTAACTAGCACACCAACACTGAAACTGGACAGATGTTCTTATTCTTGGAAGGTGTTGAAACTCCAAAAGATTTTAATCTTAAATGGGGAATTATTGTTAATATCATTTCTCTTAAAAAATTTAAACTCGGCTCGGTGCCTATAGCTCAACCGGCTAAGGCGCCAGCCACATACACCTAAGGTGGTGGGTTCGAATCCCCAGCCCGGACCCGCCAAACAACAATGACGGCTGCAACCAAAAAATAGCCGGGCGTTGTGGCGGGCGCCTGTGGTCCCAGCTACTTGGGAGGCGGAGGCAGGACACTCGCTTGAGCCCAGGAGTTAGAGGTTGCTGTGAGCTGTGATGCCACAGCACTCTACCCAGGGGGACAGCTTGAGGCTCTGTCTCGAAAAAAAAAAAAAATTTAAACTCATTGAAACCAATAATTCCAAAAGTTACTTGCATATTATCTTTAACTCATAATAATAAAACGTTGTCAATTACCGTAAAAATATAAGAACCTGATTCATTTTATATTATAACGGCATCTATAACAATTTGGCTCTTTTTCACATCAGAACAAAAAAATTTCTAAATTCTGCAGCTATGCAAAATAGGCTGTTTTGAAGGTGATGAAATTTGTATCTAAGGAAGTTCACAGAATCTCTCAGAGCTCACATTGTTAACTTTATAATTAGCCCCTCTTTCCTTAGTGTATTAGTTAATTACTAAATAACTTCTTATAGGTGTCAGAATCTGCATATTTTGTAACTAATAGTAGATATAAACCCATTTATCATCTTCACATTTTCTTCCTTATCATATTTTGTTTAATATCCTAATCTTTACTAATAAATTTTGCTGAAAAGTAAAGTTATAAATTGTATAGCAAATCAAAATTAAATTTAATTTTCAGTTATCACAGCACATTGTATGTTCCAAAATTATCTTCGAGTGAGGTCCACATACCAATAAATTTATAAATACCTTATCTTTTGTCAACAATAGTAATATCTAAAATATGTTGTTCCTGGATTTCAGAATAAGTAAAATAAAGTAAGACTGAGAAGTATATGTCTATGAGATATATTAATACATATTGCTGCAGACTTAAATTTGAGTAAATAAAACTCTGACCAAGAGCTAGGAATTCCTGATACAATTCAAACTGCAAAAAGTTAAAGGAAATATGTGTGAATTTTAGCACAGGCAGTTTTGTTGGACTAAATGCTACAGTTTATATTATGCTTCTTTCAGAAATAAGATAGATAAAGAGCTCCATGACCTGGACAACAGCAAGAAAGCAAAAGCCCTAATCAGGCCACCAAATTCACCTTGGACTTTCCAGAGACGACTATACTGGTGATTATTGTCTCTTTAGAAACAGAGCACTCAGAATTCACACTCACCATACATTTAAAAATACGAATGCAAGGCTATTTGAACTTTAGAAAACCTATTAATGCACTTGACCAAATCAATAGATGGAAAGAGGAAAAAAAAACATATATACATAAGATTATCTCAGTTGATGTTAGAAATGGAATAATTTACTACTCATTTATAACAAAAATTATTAACAAGCTAGGAATAAAATGTAACTTTCTTACTCTGATAAAATCTATCGGTAGCTAATGGCAAATAGTGGAGAACTTATGATATATTCTCTTTGATGTGAGAAATGGCAATAATCCTGACAACAATGATTCCACTGAGCATAAAATTAAAGATATTAGCACAGTAGCTAAATAAACATAAATAAATACAGTATTAAAATAACTAAGAAAAAATATTTTATTATTGCAGATGATATAATTGATGACAGAAAATCCAAGAGAATCTATATTTCAAAATATGTGCTGGTTCTTGAGAAATGGCTTAGATTAATAATAAATGGTCCACTTTTGCTTCTTCACTTACTTTCCCTGCTCTCTGCTGTACATGAAACACACAGAACATGCTTATAGGCATTAGTGTGGTTTTGAGGAAATTTTAATGTATTAAGATAATTTAAAAATAATAAAATTAACTTCAGTGCATTCTCAAATGCTTATCATTTTAATAACATTTATTTCATTTGTTAAGTTGGTTACTATATAGCCTAATAACTATAAAGTTATACATACATTTCCTATCTAAGCTGCTTTGTTCATGTCAGAATTTAATTTGAGAGTGTCAAATCCTAACCACCATACCACCAGGGAATGTCTGGATTTTATTTGAAATATAATATGTAACAAATGACAAAATTAAATAGTATCTGTAATCAGATATTATTTTACTTATAATTTTTTGTGGACATTTTAGGTACTATAATATTAAAGAGTATTTTTCCTTAGCTTTCTCTGTGCTGTGTGCATTTGTAACTACTTTGCATATTTACATTTATTGAATCCTCATAAATGATGGGTACAGCTCCTACAGATGGAATGGCAATGTCACATATCAAGGAACTAGCACAAAGTTGCATAGCCCAGAAGTGGCACATCTGGCAGCGGCACTCTGATAGTCTGTCTTTAGGTATATGGACTTATTTCATTGTCTCACTTTTTTTTTTCTGTGTGAGAATCCCTTCTGTCTATATTGTATATGAATCTATTCCCTTAATAATTTTATAGGTATTTCATGAATATATTCTTGTAGCATTAATTTTTCTTAAGCTGGTAATATGGAATGATAAAAGATTTTTTATTGCTCCAAAAATTAAATTAGCTATCTCAGATGTATTTATAAGCATAGATTTTTTTAAGTTGTTCTGAATTACCAGTTGGCTGGGGGTTTCCAGATCATATTAATTCTTGTATAACAAAATTAATGTATCGGCTTGGCTCCCATAGCTCAGTAAGTAGGGTGCCGGCCACATACACCAAGGCTGGTGGGTTTGAACCTGGACTGGGCCTGCTAAACAACAACTGCAACCAAAAAATAACCGAGCATTGTAGTGGCTATTGTAGTCCCAGCTACTTGGGAGGCTGAGGCAAGGGAATCGCTTAAGCCCAAGAATTTGAGGTTGCTATGAGCTGTGATGTCACAGCACTCTATCAAGGGTGACATACTTAGACTGTATCTCAAAAAAAAAAAAAAAAATAGGGTGGCGCCTAAGGCTCAAAGGAATAGGGCACCAACGCCATATGATGGAGGTGATGGTTTCAAACCCAGCCCCCGTCAAAAAAAACTGCAAAAAAAAAAAAAAAATTATTGAAGATATCTACATCTGCAAACTATTCTAAAAGATTTGAAAATATATCAGTTTATTTGAGAAATATACACATTTAACAATGAGTAATCTGAGGCAAATAAATTATAAGAAATTTGTATAAATTCTCATAACTAATGAATTGCCAGAATTGGATGATGGGCTCTATTAGTAGTCATGAAATGCTATTCATTTGCATAAAGAAGAAAAGTAAATATATTATTTTTGGTTTATTTTAATTAAGCCATAATGCATTACTAAATTAAAATAATCATTCTTTGTTCTATATTTACTTAATTTATATTTCTTTAAATTATTTTAAAAAATAGTCTCTCTTTTTTTTTTGAAATTGTGATGACAAAAGGTGATTTCAGGTTTGCTTGATTTTAATGTCCTTATTAAAAAACATAAACATGGGCCAATCCCTGGTGGCTTACGCCTGTAATGCTAGCACTTTGGGAGGCTGAGGTGGGTTGATTGCACTGAGCTCAGAGGTTCAAGACCAGCTTGAGCCAGAGTGAGATGACATCTCTACAAAAAAAAGAAAATCTGGGCATTGTGGTGGGTCCTGTAGTCCCAGCTACTTGGGAAGCTGAGCCAAGAGAATCGCTTAAGCCCAAGAGTTTGAGGTTGCTGTGAGGTATGATGCCGCAGCACTCTACTGAGGGCCACAAAGTGAGACTGTCTCAACAAAATGTGCACGCGCGCACACACACACACATAAACATGGAAAACCCAATGTAAATCCCTTAAAGAATTATTTTCTTTCCATTATGTGATTTTACTAGACTGTGAATTTCAATCTTGAGGGCCTAAATATATTAAAACACTCTCTTTCAATCACAACGTGTTTTTACCTTTTAAGTAAAGATAGTATTCCATGTTCTCTTTTCTCTCTATCCCCTCTATTTTCCACTGTCATCTCCCCATGATTAAAAATACCAAGTCTGTCTTATTCATCTCGGTAAATGAATCTTGTTTTTCTGTCAACAGTGAGTTTAACTGAAATCTAATTTTAAGAATTGTGTCAAAATTTAATCATGTTGCCTTCCAAAATGGTATCAGGTAATATTAGGACCAGAAAATTGGAACAATACAGCTTTTGTGAATGTTTTATTTGAGCGTAGAATTTTAGCACATAAATATTATATATGATATACTTAGGTGCTGGTTCAGTAACAACACTTAATAGCAATGAAGTTCAGAACCATGGACAGAACACACTACCCCAATTTATAGCTATAGCTGTAAGAGAGTGGAATATTTCAAAACAGCAAAGATGTGAAAGATATACAGGATCAATTTGTCTAATTACAAAGTATTTTTGAACATATTACTCCAGTGTGTGCTGGATGCTAAAATTTTGACATCTTCACAAAATTATCAAGCAATTAAGATTAATGGAAACACTATCAACTGGGAATTAATCATTGCTAAAAAAAAAAAAAACAGAAGTCATATATTGATTTGTACTAAGAAATTATAAAAGCACAATGCCAAAAGTACCAGGTTCCCTAACTCTTGAAGCTATAGAGCTGATTTAGTAGATGAGAAGACAGTAAATTTAAGAGAACTTTTTTTATAACACAGAGATGTGCATGGAACATCCAAAATATTACCTAATAAATTGAACTACCATAGAATTTATATGGTACTTCTCCTTATTATGATTTCATGGGCAAACTTTTGACAAGAAACTTACAGGAATATATGTATCATTATCATGTACTTCTTGGGAAAATACTCTAAGATACGCACTTTTGGATAAAGTAACAGACTATAAAATTAAATGTAAATGTCAAAAGGCTTGGCTTACTTTTGACTATAATATTATACCTTAGAAATTATGCAGATTATTATGGAATATTGCTGATTAATGATTATATATATTTAACTATATTCCAAAAATAGTTTGCATAGACTATGCAACGTCTAACGATGACTTACTCATTGTTAGAAATTATGAAGGTAACAAAAATTAGTATAAAGTGTATTTAAGATACCATCTGATTAAATGCCACCTACAACAAACCCACAGCTAATATTTACTGAATGGAGTAAAACTGAAAGCTCTTCCACTTAGAACTGGAACCAGACAAGGTTGTTCTCCATTGCAACAACTATTAAACATAGTGCTGGATAAAGGGCATCCAAATGGGGGCAGAAGAGGTCAAGCTCTTACTCTTTACCTATGATATGGTCTGATACTTAAAGAGCCCAAAGACTCAACCACAAGACTCTGGGAGTGGTCAAAAAATACAGCAGTGTCTCATATAAAATCAATGTCCACAAATCAGAAGACAGCCAAGATAAGAAGCTAATCAAGGACACAGTTTCCTTCACAGTAGCTTCAAAAAAATAAGAAAAGAAAGACATACCCAAGAATACACATAACAAAAAGAGTTGAAGGCAATTTACCTTCTCTACAAATAAAATTATGAAACCCTAAGAAAAGAAGTAGCAGAAGATACTAACAAGTGGAATAAAATACCATGCTTATAACTGGGAAGAATCAATATGGTGAAAATGTCTATACTACCCAAAGGAATCTTCAGATTCAATGCAATCCCTGTTAAAATACCAACATAATACTTTCAAGATTTGGAAAACATAATTCTTCATTTTGTATGGAAAAAGAAGAAATCTCGTCTGGTCAAGGCAATTCTTAGTACTAAAAACAAAGCTGGGGGTATCACTTTACCAAACTTTCAGCTATAGTACAAAGCCATAGTGATCAAAAGAGCATGGTATTGCATAAAAACAGAGATACTGACATTTGGAACCTTGTAGAAAACCATGAGATGAAACTACTCTCTTACAGCCACCTGATCTTTGATAAACCAAATAAGAACATACACTGGAGAAATAATCCCTATTCAATAAATGGGACTGGAGAACTGGATAACCACATGTAAAAGACTGAAAGTGGACCTGTACCTCTCACCACTTACAAAATTTGATTCAAGATGGATAAAATATTTAAATATAAAGCATGAAACAATAAAAATTTTCAAAGAATGTGTGAGGAAAATATTTAAAGATATTGGTCTATGGAAAGGATTTATGAAGAAGACTTCCATGGCAATTGCAACAACAAAAAGAAACAAATGGGACTTAATTAAAATGAAAAGCTACTGAACAGCTAAGGAAACAACAACCAAAGCAAACAACCTTCAGAATGGGAAAAGATATTTGCATATTATGAATTGGTCAAAAACTTGATAACTATGATCTATACGGAACTCAAATTAACCAACAAAAAGACCCAACAATCCCATATATCACTGGGCAAGAAAGGTGAATAGAACTTTCTCTAAAGAAGATAGATGAATAGCTAACAAACATGTGAAAAAATGTTTGTCATCCCTAATAATCAGAGAAATGCAAATCAAAACTATCCTGAGATATCACCTAACCCCAGTGAGAATGGCCTACATCACAAAGTCTCAAAGGTACAGATGCTGGTGTGGAGAGAATGGACCACTTTTGCACTGCTGGTAGGTCTGCAAACTAATATACCCTTTTGGGAAGGAAGTATGGAGAATCCTCAAAGAACTCAAATTAGACCTCTCATTTGATCCTGCAAGCCCATTAGTAGACATTTTTTTTTTTTATCATAAGTACATTTGCACTAAATTGTTTATCACAGTTCAATGTACAATTGTCAAAATGTGGAAACAGTTTAAATGCCCACCAACCCAGGAATGGATTAACAAATATAGTATATGCATACCATGGAATACTATTCAGCCACTAAAAATGATGGAGACTTTACATCTTTTGCATTAAATACCTGGATGGAAGTGTAATACATTCTTCTTAGTAAAGCATAACAAGAATGGAGGAACAAGAATCCAGTGAGCAAGTGGGGAGAGGAGAGGTCTGAGAGATGGGGGGGGCGGTCACTGTGTATGGCACACCTCTTGGGGGTAGAACAAAATTATAAGAGGACTTTATCTAACAAATGCAATCACTGTAACCTAATTCTTTGTAGCCTCAATGAATCTCAAACAATAAAAATTTAAAAAATATAAGTTGCACAAAATATTAAAAGCATTAGGAAAACATCTATATTATATGTATTGTTTATGTAATTAAGATACATTGAAATTAGATAACTTTTCTAGCAAAAGAAAATGTATCCTATGTACTCTATTCTAATAAGAAGGCAATAGATGAGCTAATACGAGAGGTGGTAAGGGAATGAGCAAGTGGGGAGAGGGGAAAAGAGGGGGGGCTGAGGATCACAGTGTAGGGTACACATCTTGGTAGCAGTGACACAACTAGAAGAAAGACTTTACCTAACAAAAGCAATCAGTGTCACCTAATTCTTTGTACACTCAATCCAAAACAATAAAAACCTAAAAAAATTAACAAAGCATTTAGCTTTAAAAATAATGTCCTAGTAGAATCCAAAAATTGTTTCACTTTTACATTACATCTTTTACATCAGTGTCATTAACATTGAGGTCAACAAACCCTTGAGTTGTATTTAACTCAGACTTAAACCTATCTAGAAGCCTTTGACATTTCTGATTATGAATTCATTTTGTAGACTTTTCTACTAATGACCTTTATCAGCATATGGTTTTATTCTTTGTATTCTATATTCAAAAATACATTTTTCATAACCTATCTATATCAGTTCAAAGCCCTTTTAATTTACCATGCCATTTTCTTTTTCCACACATTAAATTTTAATCAAGTTTATTCTGAAATATCAGTTCATTTAGGTTACTATAATATATGTTTAGATAAAGGTCATCATATTAAGTATCTATTGTCTGAACAATGATATTGGGGGCAATTAAATTTAAGAGATCCTCTTAAGGCATACTGTGAGTACAAATGAACTTTGGCATTACCAAGTATGAGTAAAACTACAATAAATTACATATCATCAACTCCTAAGGATACTGAAACTCAATAATAGTTTTCCTCCATGAAATTGGGTCTTAATGTACTTTGTTACCCAGAAATGTCATCCAGAAATAATAATTTTGGATTTTTCATTGATTGTTATTAGAATAGATGCAATAGATTTAGATGTGGTCTTCATACCACAATATAATTTTTATATAGTGTGTGCTGGAATATCCATTTATCAGTAGCTGTAGGCAGTACTACACTTAAAAACATGCATTGTTCATAATTTTCACATATACAAATTCTCAACTGGCCTGCACCCAATTAAACAAAGGTATTTCAAATTCTCATAGAGGTTTTATTATCATTCACCTAAAGAGTATTTATTGATATTGGATCATTGCTTGAAAAAATGTATATTCAGTCCTACCATAATTTATCTGTCCATTTATTAGCAATTTACTACATAGTAGAACAGCACCTTGCCCTAGAGGCAACTTAATTAGTGCAAGAGCAAGATAAAACCCTGCCTTTATGAAACTTAGAATTTGTCAGCAAAGATAAAGAAATTTTTTAAAAGGGCAAATATGTGCAATGCTAGGAAAAAATATGCAATTATATGTGAGCACATAACAGAAGAATCTAACTTAGTTAAGACAAGATCAGGAAGATTCTCTCCAAGAAAAGATACTAAATATACAACTAAAATTTCTTTTATTGCTATAGACTTGTAGTATAATCCGAATTTTGGTAATGTGGTGCCACCACTTTTTTTTTCATTCCTTAGAATTGTATTGGCTACTCACGGTTATTTCTGGCTCCATATGAAATGATAATTATTTTTTCAAGTTCTTCAATGTATGAAGTTGGTGCTTTAATGGGGATTGCATTATATCTGTATATTGCTTTGGGATTTTTGGAATTTTAACAATGTCGATTCTTCCCAGCCTTGAGCATCAGAACAACATGGTCCTGGCTCAAAAATAGGGACATAGATCTATGGGACAGAATAGAGAACCTGAGGAAAAATCAGCTCCTCATCATCGGCTGATCTTGGATAAACCGAACAAAAGCATACACTGGGGAAAGGAATTCCTATTTAACAAATGTTACTAGGTGAACTGGTTAGCCACATGTAAAAAACTGAAACTGGACCCACACTTCTCAAAACTTACAAAAATTAACTCACACTGGATAAAATATTTAAATCTAAGACACAAAATGATAAAAACTGTAGAAAAAAATATGGAGAAAGCTCTTGACAACATTAGCCTGGGAAAATATTTCATGAAGAAGACCTCATTGAAAACTGCAGCAACACTAAAAATAAACAAATGGTTCCTATCAAGCTACAAATAAACAAATGGTTCCTAATCAAGCTTCTACACAGCTAAGGACACATCAACTAAGCAAACAGACAACTTCTGCAATGGAAGAAGATATTTACGTGTTATGAATGTCATAAAGGCTTAATAACCAGAATTTATAGAGAATTCAAATTAATCAACGAGAATAGAACAAACAACCCCATTTATAAGTAGGCAAGAGATATGAACATAACCTTCTCCCAAGAGGACAGATGAATGGCTAACAAGCGAGGAAAAATGCTTATAGAGGGATAAAATCATCAGAGGGATAAAAATCAAAGCCACCTTGAGATATCACTTAACCCCCACAACAGTAATCCACATCACAGTCTCACTGCTGAGATACTGGCATGGGAGCAAAGAGAGGGGAACACTTACACCTTGTTGATGGGACTGTAAACTAATGTAACGTTGTAGAAACAAGTTTGGAGGATCTTCAAGGAGCTAAAAATAGACCTTCTATTTGATCCTGCAGTCTCAATACTAGACATCTACTCAGAATAAAAGGATTCATTTTAACATAAGGACATTTGCTCTAGAACATTTACAGCAGCTCAATTCACAATTGCAAAGATAAAGAAATAACCCAAGTGTCTATCAGTCCATGAATGGATAAATGAACTGTGGTATATGTATCCCATGTAATACTATTCAGCCATAAGAAAGTTGGAGACTTTATATCTTTTGTATTGACCTACGTGAATTTGAAGAATATTCCCTTAAGTAAAGTATCACAAGAATGGAAAAGCAAGCATCCAATATACTTAGTACTAAAATGAAACTAGTAGATGAACAACTGGACACCCACATGGGGTAAAAACGCATTGAAATGGAAGAAAGTGTGTGGAAGGAGGGTAAGCTGTAGCTCTCCAGTTCATGTAGGAGAATATGGCACACCTCCTGGGTGAACAGCTCAATTGCCAACTTGAGTTTTACCTAACAGATACAAACAATACAACCTGGTTGTACGGACCCTGATAGTAATCTGAAATTTCAAAATAAACCAAACTTTTAAATGGGCATATGGATATGAAATGAGCTTACCTTAAATTTTGAACAAACTCAGCTCGGTGCCTGTGGCTCAAGCGGCTAAGGCGCCAACCACATACACCTAAGGTGGTGGGTTCAAATCCAGCTGGGGCCTGCCAAACAACAATGACGGCTGCAACCAAAAAATAACCAGGCGTTATGGCAGGCGCCTGTGGTCCCAGTTACTTGGGAGGCTGAGGCAGGA
>NW_003852404.1:14723199-14775827 GCF_000181295.1 Otolemur garnettii | reverse complement strand
AAAAAAAAAATTTTTTTATGAACAAACTCTTTTTTAAAAGACTATTGAAGTACTGATTCATTCCCAAAGAGACATTCACTGTTTTAAAGTACTCAGTGCAAATATTATATTTATTTTCAATTTGATAATAACTTATTTGGTGAAGACATTTCTCATTTGCACGTTATCTGTGATGTGAATCATATATGCAATTATTTTCCCAGTATTAATGACCTTTTAGCCCAGGCTTTTCCTATGAGTTAATGAGTGTCTGGAGTAGTAGGAGCTTTTAAGCAAAGTAGAGGATCCTTGACCCTTGTGGTCATTACCTTATAGAAAATGCATGACCAAGAGGTTATTATTGCTGTTATTGTGCTGAGAATTTAAATGAATGATGAATAAATCGCTCAGTAGACAATTTTCCAATTCAAATAGATATTTAGTAATAAGCAAATTGCAGCTAAGGGTATACTAATTCCATCTTTACTTCTAAAGTGTCTACTTTCATAATAGTATAATGTCCTCTATAAAGTTTCCCATGTTTATACATGAACCACTGTAGCCATGGATTTTTAAAGTCTACATATCCATCAGGCAAGTTAAAAAAGTGCATCAAATTCAATTATTCAAATACCTTAGTCTTGGGTAATCGTATGGCAGGTACGTGGGCAAAATAATAATAATAATAATGGAAGATTTAAAATTAATCTTAACAGGCTTTCATAATAAACAGATAAAATATCTTATTTTCCTTTTTACTCAATTTAATTTTCATAAGAACTTAATAAAACATGTTCTTATATTTTAGCTTTTGGCAAGAAAGGCACACTTTGGATTTGAAAATTTCAAGAGCTTTGCAAGGATACCTAATACACAGTTTTATTCATTTCTTCTCTGATTGAATATCAAAATTGTTTATTATATAATACATGTGTAAATTAACTTGAGCACCATTTGAAGAAAAATAATCTGATGGACCCATCCAATTTTATTACTTTTTAAAAATTTATTCTATTAAATTCATTAATCATAAAGTTCTCCAGAAATATCTAAACTAAAATCTAAGATCAGGGAAGTACAAGTGGTTAATATGCAATCAGATTAGTTAGACCCCTTTAAGTTGAATGTCACAGGGATGTGCAACAACTCAGGTTTGCATAATGAACAGAGTTCATCGACTCTTGTCTCTAAAAAAGCAGAGACCGTAGGCGCAGCTTTACCCAACACCTCAAACTCAGCAGAAAATTAATCCCATCATCTGCTGTTTGTTTAGTTAATTCTTACTCTACATCCAGATCTCGGCTCAGACGTAAATGCTACTGAAAACCAGTCCTCAACTCTGTCTCTACTGAACTAGATCAAGTCCCCTTGTATGATGTCCTCAATCCATTTTTGTTGTTGTTGTTGTTGTACTTTGGCTGGGGCCGGGTTCAAACCTGCCACCCTTGCTATAAGGGGCCAGCGCCCTACTCACTGAGCCACAGCCACTACCTCAAACCATTGATTATTTCCTCATTTTATACAGTAATTTTAGTAATAGCAGCAATGTAGTTCTTAAGTTTTATAATTAATTATTTTCTCACTGGAATGTCATAAGCACATTAATTGGACTGAACCAATGAATGTTTGAAGGAAGTGAGGCATCTGTTTCCATTCTTAACTTATGAAATGAACATGACATAAACACTCGGCACCAGTTACTTTCTCTGGTTGAATCTTGCTCTATTGAAATTTATCCTCAATGAAACTTCCCTGATTTTTAAAGCAAAAAATTTGGTTAAGTCTTCCCTGTCTTGAAAACGCTGAGAGATATTCTCTCTCTCTCATTTGTCATTGATTGTAATCATAAATATAGTCTAGTAATTTCTACTTGTGTTTCTAACACTGGTCTTTTTAGATAAAAATATTTGTTTGGACACTTATATCTCAGGAGTCTGTACAGCCGTAAATGGTAAAAATGTTCAGAGTTTTCTATAATTACAGATAATGTGTATTTCTCTTTAATAATTTTAACTTCATTTATGAACTTTGGTAATTTCTTTATAAGAAGATGATACAGATTTTTCTCCTCCTGGTTAGGTTCTTGGTCTTAGGAATCAAAGAATAAATTCATGGACCACAGGGAAGCAGAAGCATAGAACAATCGTTTTTTTGGAAGATAAGAAGGCTTCCAAAATGAGTACAGTGCTCTGATAAACTAATTAGTGCTCCACACCATTGGAACATAATTATTTCCTGCATTTGTAGCTATTTTCAAAATAAAATACGTCATGCTTTGGGGCTTCATCTTATGACACTGCAATATTTATAATATTCTGTATTCAGGGTGGTGGCTGTTCACAGCATTATCAGAGGATATATGCCAGTAAACTGACAGATAAATAGAAAATTCTGAAGTTCAGTCAGTATCCACAGAGGTCACCGTGTGTGTGCATGTGTGTGCCGGGTGCATTGCGTGTATATTACAAGTAAAATTTTGAGGCTTCATGTTTTCTCTATTACCCACAACACCCAAATAACAGGAGAACCTCCATCCTCAGCTCTTTGGCAGATTTAAAGATTTAGGATAGATAATAAAGTTATGTAGTTAGTCCTGTTTTAGAAGAATTCCTCTGTCACACTTGTCTATTTCCAATGCTTGTTTTCTGTCTTTTTATTTTCCTTGAGGTCAAACCTGTTAACCTTATAATTCTGCTCATTATTTATGTTTTTCTCCCTGCTTTCTCTGCTTTACGGATCATTAATTACTTACTGATATTTAATCCTATTTCTGGAGGCACATGGTTGGTATTTTCAGGAGAATGAACAGAAATAATACAACTGTAATGGGCATGACTCCCTAATTCCATAATCCTTTCATTAGTCGGGCATCCAATTTAGAAGAGTATTTAGACCTGCAGAGAGCCCCAAGAGATCAGCTCGTATTGCCACTGTGGTTTCAAAATTCAAAATTTTGAAGGCTTCATATCATTATATCTTTTGAGGATAAAGTTCTGTCAAACTACTTTCTATAATTAGATGTGGCAGTAGAAAGATGGGAAGTAAAACTCTCAGCATATTGAAATATTTCATGATACATGATGGTATAATTATGAACATTTTGATTATTTTTTTCTTTCTGGAATTCTAACTGATACATAGAATTTTTGCTTCTGTATATATTACAACACTTATTTCCTAATCTCCATCAATAAGATGTTAAATGATCTTCTAGCTTACCTTACATCCTCAAGACTTCGTTTAAATAAAGGAATTTTCTCCCTAATTAAGAATATTTATTTTATGTTATTTATTGAAAATTTTCTGTTTTTCAAATTAACATGAGGCTCGTAGTTTGAGGAATTTTAACTAAAGATAAATTCAATTTGCTGTATTCAATACTGCAGGATTTCCTAATAAAGGACCTTACTGCAAAAAAATAGTTAAATTTAATTCAGCAAATCATACATATGATGATGGTTTCAATGGAGTTTCTAAAGCAATATTAATATTTAGTGTTTCTTGGAAGTTTTAGGTACTATTAAATTTTGAATTGCAAATACTAAAGAAATATAGTCTAGGACATTTTAAGAATCATTTATTTCTGAGTTATATTTAATCCAGGACATTTTAATCCTTAAAACTATAATAAGAATTCCAACATCAAGATAAATTTTCCAAATGGGTATCACTTACTTTCATTTGCTGTAGAGTTTGCCATAAGAATTGATCTTTAGAATAAAAATCAGAACACTATTCTGATTTTTTTTTTTGAGACAAAGTCTCACTTTGTCACCCTAGGTAGAGTGGCATGGCATCATAGCTCACAGCAACTTCAAACTCTTGGGCTCAAGTGGTTCTCTTGCCTCAGCCTCCCCAGTAGCTGGGACTACAAGTGCCCACCATAACATCCAGCTATGTTTAGAGACAGGGTCTTGTTCTAGCTCAGGCTGGTCTCAAACTCCTGACCTCAGGCAATCCACCCAGATGGGCCTCCCAGAGTGCTGGGATTATAGGTGTGAGCCACAGCACGTGGCCTCTATTTTGTTTCTTTTAAAATGATATATAAATTAAATTGTTCCCTTACCCAAATAGTATATACCTAACAAATTTTATTTTGTTAGTTGGGGAAATTGTATTACTTGACCTTTTAATTGTACAGTAGGACATATTTTTAAACATAAAGATTACAGAAGATAAAATACATTAGTGTATTTGAAACTAAGAATGCACAGTGAGGTGAAATCGTTAAAAATTAAGTTTTCATTCTTAATTATATCGAATGGGTTATTTCAATATATATTTTTTCTTAATGTTAGTGTTTGTTAAGTCAGTCCTACATTAAAGCATTTTCAGAATGGTAAAACATGTAAAAATTGAATGTTTAGTCATTTGGGTAACAAATATTATAGCGATACTCTTTCTTGTAAAGAGTTTAATAAGATAGCCATTTTCTACTGACAATCAACTGAAAGTTCAGGGAGTTGTTTACCTCAATTTCCTGAGGTTTCACAGTGGCAGTTCCTCAAATATATATTAAAATACTGATAAGGCTTCAATCGTGTGGCATAATCTTCTCAGAGCAATTCCCCTCTGTGGGTCATTACAGCAGATAATGGAAGCATTTGTAATCTCTAGATACAATTGGACTAAATGAAATTAGATTTCCAATTTCCTTCACATGAGAATATTTCAAAATGTTGGCAGCATTTATTGAGAAATAAACTGGGGACTTGACATTGTAGAAAAGATGGAAACACACACCTCCCTCAAAATGCACAGCTTGCCTCTAGAATGTTTATTTTTTAAATTGAACATTTATGCAAACTGTAAATCCTGATGTTGGGCAAGTCCTGTAAGTCCAATGCTAAAAGAGTTGGTGAGGAATTTTTCTCCGAGGCATTTGCAGCCCATATATTTGTGTGTGTCTGGGTGCATGTATATAAATAGTCAGTGTGGAAAGGGAAAGCATGCCTGCCACTCAGCCATCTTCATGCAATGCTCATCCAAGGAATCATCTAGAGCAGAAAATTTCAAGAGGGAAAAAAATGTGGTTGATGGAAGAAATAGCAAGAACCAGTCTGTTGTCCATAATCTACAAAGGGTATGGTTCCTTGCAACCAGTATTATTCATGAAAATCCTCCCCCTTTAAAAACAGTATTAGATATTCTTGACAATTGTTATGTGTTAGGATGATATTAATAATGTAAGACTTTTCACGTTTTAACATTGTGTTTTTAACAGGTGTCATATTGATAAAGGATTACTTGAGCCAGAAGAATACTGATAGACTAGCTTTTTAAATATTAAGATCAGAGATACCTTAAAATCCTCTGTGTGTCTATGTATTTGTGTGTGTGTGCTTGTATACACATAAAACTATGTAGTAGTATAAATATCTATGCACACATATGAAAATATTAATTATATTAGGTAATTAAAATTTTTTCCCTACCAAAAAGCCATCACTTTAGAAAAATCAATCTCCTCTCTCCTGCTAGTTTCCACTCTTTCTTTCTCTGTCTCTTTGACTCTCCCATGTACACACACACAACAGCATCATCCCCTATACAATGATATTAATCTAGGACGTTGAACTTGAGCTAAATATGTATTTTTAGTGTTATAAAATTTCTCTACTGAGCAAGTGTTAAAGGCAAGGTTAAGATGAAAACTTTTTAAGAATGTCCATGTGAAATACTCAAAATATTATTTTGTAACTGTGTGCATTAGTTGTCCGTAATGCTGGTGGCATATATTCTTATAAAGTAATGTGCAAATGCACACTATTTTTTTTCCACAAGCGTTTATAAAGTTTCGGTTAAAATAATACACATATTTGCATGCAAAAATATATGAGATAATTTTGTTAAAATATTTTTTAAAACAAAAAGCTGCAATTCTACGTGAATTCTATCTCATCAGAAAATTGATTCTTGTTCAAGACCGTTGGATTTCAAGCCACAAGAAGGATGCTTAAGCTTTCTAATTCTTTAACTTGAGAGCCTGGATGGTGTGGTAGAAAGTTCACTTAACCTCGTTTTGAATTCTCGTTTGACATGTCATTAATTACTTGCATTGCATCTAGTAAAATCCCCTAACTTCTCTGAAGGACAATTTGGTCTTCTGGAAATTTTTGAATCTTATAATATATTATAAGGTTTATTTTTATATCGCTATCTTATATTTTCGTCATGTTAACTTCAGGGAGATATTTGGGGAATAACCATATCATTTAGGATGAAGCTTTGCCTCAGTTAAATATCGTAGGTTAAGGGCTCATAGAGAATTTGGGAAAGCTATTTACCTTCTATATTTCAACTCTCATCTGAAAAAAGGATAATTATATCAATTTCCTAGGCTTATATTAATATTTTTGAAATATTTCTAACAGTTTTTGGTAAATGTAAGTACCAAGTACATGCCTCAATTATTATTATTATTGGTGGTTGAGTTAAAAACAGAATTAATAGCATTATCATGGTATAGTTATAATTCTAGGACAAGATCTCCTATAAGAATATATTATAGTGATTTTGGTGATGCCCATCGCTCAGAGGAGTAGGACACCAGCCCCATATGCTGGAGGTGGTGAGTTCAAGCCCAGACTCAGCCAAAAAAAAAAAAAAAAAAGAAGAATATATTATAGTAATTTGATGAAAGCAAGCTATATATGGGGCATCAGGAACTATCTCTAAAACTGTAATATTCTCCATTTGTAAAGTGTTATCAGTAAATTCAAAATACACTTTGGACTATTACATGTCCCATACACATTCAGTTAAAAAGAAAAAGTCATCTGACATTTGGAATGTCAAAGTAAAATGACAACAACCAAAAATGGCTTTATAGAAACCTATTGTCTTTTGAAAATGATTTCTACGGACTTTAAAAATCCTAAATGTCTGATAATTGTCTATGAGGAAAAAAACGTTAAATACTTCTAAATAATGATAAAATATAGTATACTATTTTCAAAGTTTATATAGGTTGAATCTTTTTACATAAACTTCTAAGTTTACCTATGAAACACAACATACAAATTTTTACTTTCTGTAGTTTGTCTGTTATGGATTTAAATACATTCATGCTAATTTACTTGGCCAAGCTCATGGAGAATGTGTGATGGAGTTCAAGCTATAACCTAGATTTATTCAGTGCAAACCACATGTGCTTTGCCCACTGCAGTAGGGCAGATGGTGGAGAGGGGTCTAATGGCAAGCAGACCGGGAAATCTCGCCAACTCCATCATGTGAAAGCCTCGCCAGGTTGTAAAGGGTTTATTTCAGGTAATTTAAAGAACTGAAACCAAGGCCCTGACTTATTTTTAGCATAATCTATGCTTTGGTACAAAAAGTTGTGTGTTTCTGAAACCATGTTAAGTCTGTATTTTTGATAAATAAAATTTGATCCTGGAGTCTAAAACCTGCCTTCATTATTTGGTTAGTTCCTACCCTAATTGATAGCACAAGTATGAAGGAAAATGCTGCTAATTGCAAAATAAGCTTTAGCTAGAAATCTATTTTGAGAGCTTGCAGGATAATATAATCACATAAAAAATCAGAAAACCTTAAATAATGGATCTCAAAATAAACTGTGGAAATTACCTCAGTAAATCGGGCATTTTACAATTGTTGAATACTTACTAAATTGCTAAAATGAATACAAGGTAATATTTTAAAAGTACACAGACAAATGTTAATTGGCTATTGTTTTTTTTTAATCTGTTGTCTAATTTATTGTTTTAATTTTAATTTTTATTTAAAATATATTAATTGACAAATAATTATATATATTTATAGGATAAAATATGATGTTTTGACATATGTGTATATTGTGGAACAATTGTAGCAAGCTACATACTGAACCATCAGTGTACATAGTCATCATTTTTTATAGTAAAAACAGTTAAAATCAACTCTTAGCAACTTTGAAATATAAAATGTATTATCATTTATTAGAGTCAACATTCTGTGCAATAAATCATGAAAGCTAATTCTTTCTGTCTAACTAAAACTTTGCTCCCTTTCAATAACATTTCCCTTTCCCCCAACCATCTGCCTCCTCCAGATCCTGGTAACCTTCATTCTACACTGTACTTCTAGGAATTTAACATATCTAGCTATGAGATCATGTAGTAGTTGTCTTTCCTGGCTTATTTGTAATGCCTGGCTTATTTTACATAGCATAATGGCATCCGGGGTCATCCACGTTGTCACATATTGCAGAAACCTCAAGACTGAATGGCATATTCCATGGAGTATACACACATTTTCCCCCCTTATCATTCATCTAATAATGGACATGTAGGTTGCCTCCATATCTTAGCTATCATGCCTCATGCTCCTATGAACATGGAGTACCCATACCTGTCATGCTGATTTCAATATTTTTATCTTTTGTTCCTTGTGCTCAACATTTAATAGGAAGGTATGTGGAAATGAATGAAACGTATCAATCAGAGAAGAAATGAGGATATTAGGGAAATGAGTGAAGATATAGAGGAAGATGACTTCTCTCCGTCTACATTAGACCTTCTTATTAGAAAAAGAAAACCAGATGAACTCTCGTTCCTCCAAGCATTTCTATTTTCTCTGCCTAGGTACCTTTCACTCCCTACTTCATGCACTCTTCATTCAGAGGTCAAGGTTACCAACCACGTGAGCCCTTCTCTGTACATTGTACCCACCACTTCCATGCCTGAGACAATCGATGGCTAACTCCTTTGTGATTTTATGAACTTTTTCAGTTTTATCACATTGTGTATTTATATCTAAGTGATTGCATATCTGATCCTTCTTCTCATTTTTTTTGATAAGTTATTTGAGAATATGAACACGTCTTTTCCTTTTGGCATAAGTGTTAAGTTTTTCCCTGTTGTTGGAAGCACATGGGATGTCATTTCATCATTTAGACATGTAACGGCAAGCAGCTCCAGCAGCCGAATGCTCCAGGTCTTCAATAAGATTGTCACAAAGGGACATTAAGATAATGTGGGTCAAGGGATATTTTTCCATGGACCAAATTACCAAATACTTCCTCTTTAAATAGGTGCCTCTATATTCCGTAGCACCACTCCCCAAAAATCATGTTGCACGTACCAGAGCTCAGAAATTTGTTTGTTTATTTTATACTCTTATGTCCCAGATACTTTTCTTATAAAACTTTCAATTGTATCCTTTCTCTTTTTGGCAGGGATAGGTGAATGATAGCTGAGAGACAGTAGGATAGGAGAGAGGTAAATGATAGATGGTAAGAGATAAAATGGAAAGAAGGTAAGCAGTTAAGATGTGCGCTGATAGGTAATGAATGTAGTTTTAAAATATGTCCACAAATTCCTTGATACCTCTCCTTTCAAATGGTGGAACCCAGATGTTGATTATACTATACACTGCCAAAAAATAATATTAGAGCTGAAATGGCAATGTGCCGTTTCTTTTTCACTTGTTCTCTCTTCGTTCCCTCACTTTGGGGGAAATTAGCCATTCTGTCAGAAGGGCAATTACAGAGCCCATAGAGAGTCTCATGCTATCAGGAATTGAGGTTTTGTGCCACCAGTCACAAAAGTGAGTGATCTTGGGAGGGAAAGTGATAGGTGACATCCTGACTACAAGAACATAAAAAATCCCAGCCAGAGCCAACCTGCTAAGTCACTCTTGAATTCTTCATCTTCAGAAACTAAGTAAGAGATGAATAGTTGTTACTTTCGCTCATTAGGTCTGAAGTAATTTTATGTGCTACAATAGACAATGTAGTAGACGAATGAGATATTAATAGATAATAGATCAGAGACATAGAAATATAGAAAAATATAGGTAACCTTGCATATACATATATTATACAAATATGTTTATAAATTGAAAAATATACAAAAATATGTTCTCACCTAATGTAGGGTATATGGCACCTTACCTGGGTGAAGGGCTGAACTGCAACTGGACTTTACAATACAATGTAACCTAATCATATAAATCCAAAATTAAAAAATATATGTATGTAATGATAAAGTGAAATCTGTCATTTATATTAATTAGTTTGGCAGAAGTTTGAGTTTTTTGATAATAACCAATTCCACATAAATGTACAAGCTTTTTTTTTCTTTTTCTTACATGTTTCTTCTGCTTTCTTTTTTTCTTACCTATTTTTCTTACCATTATTCTTACCTGCACTTTCTGTGTATTCACAATAATAACACTGAGTGAAAAGGAACAAAATACATCAATGAAAAAGTGATATTCAGGCTTGAGAAATGGCATTGGTGTTTTTATGGTGATGTCACTGAGTCTGTAATTCAATTTGATGGTAAGCCGATTTAACAATGTTGGTTCTGCTGATTCATGGGCATGATATATTTTCCCATCTGTTTACATCCTCTGCAGTTTCTTTCCCCAGTGTTCCATAGTTCTTCCTATAGAGGTCTTTCACCTCCTTTGTTACGTATATTCCTAGGTGTTTTATTTTCTTTGTTGCTACTGCAGACGGTTTTGAGTTTTAGATTTGATTCTCGGTTTGACTATTCTTAGCATATATGAAAGTTACTGATTTGTGTACATTGATTTTGTAACCCAAGACTTTGCTGAATTTATTTATCAATTGCAGGAGTCTCTCAGCAAAATTTGGGGGTTTTTCTAGATATAAGATCATATCATCAGCTACAAGCAATAGTTTGAGCCCTTCTTTCCCCATGTGGACCCCCTTGATTGCCTTCTCTTGCTTAAATGCTATGGTAAGAACTTTTAGCACTATGTTGTGCTGGAAGTGGTGGAAGTAAGCAACCTGTCTTGTTCCAGTTCTCAGTGGGAATGCTTTCAGTTTTTCCCAATTCAATATGATATTGTCTGTAGGTTTGTTGTGTATTCCTTTACAATTTGAAGAATGTCCCATCTTTACTGCTTTGGTTGAGCATTCTTATTATGAAAGGGTGATGAATATCATCAAATGCTTTTTCTACATCTATCAAGAGGATCATATGGTCTTTGCTTTTGAATCTATTTATGGAGTGAATTACATTTATAGATTTGTATGTGTGGAAACATCTTTACATCTCTGGGATGAAGCCTACTTGGTTGTGCTGATTATTATTTTTTTTATGTGCTATTGAATCTGGTTGTTAAAGATTTATTTTGCATTTATAGTTGTAAATGGTATTGGTCTGGAATTTTCTATTTTAGTTGTTTGTTTTCCAGGATTTAGTATCAAGGTAACATTTATTTCATGGAATGAATTGGGAGGATTCCTTCCTTTTCAATGTTATAGAATAATTTCTGCAACGTAGGTACAAGTTCCACATTTGTAAAATTTGGGTTGGTAAAATATGGGTGGAAAACTGTCTAGTCTCTGGTTTTTTTTTTTTTTTAGTACAAATATTTTTTATAATTGCTTCAAATTCAATGTTGATATTGGTATGCTCAGGAATTCTGTTTTATCCAGATTAAGCCCAGGATGTGTGCATTTCCAAGAATTTTCCCATTTCTTCCACATTGCAAGTTTATAGGCATAGACATTTTTATATTATGGTATGATTGATGTTTTGTGATCCTGTGACATTTGTTGTCACCTCTTTTTTTTCATTTTTAATTGAGCTTATTAGAATCCTTTCTCTTCTGTTTCCAGTTAATCTAGCAAGAAGCTTATAAATTTTGTCTGTCTTTTAAAAGAACTAACTTTTTGCTTTATTCATCTTCTGCTAGATATAAGTGGCAGGCATCACTTTACCACACTCTGAACCATTCTTCAAAGCTATAGTCACTACAGCAGTATGGCACTGGCACAAAACAGACATGGACCTATGGATCAGAAGAGAGAACCAGAGAAGAAATCATCCTCATATTCCCATCAGTTTTTTTACAAAATAGATTAAAAAATACACTTTGGAAAATAGTCTCTGTTTAGTAAATAGTGCTTGGAAATCTGTACAGCCACATTAAATCATTAAATCAAAGATTGAGTAATCTTA
Organism: Otolemur garnettii; assembly: GCF_000181295.1. Lineage (NCBI taxonomy): Eukaryota > Metazoa > Chordata > Mammalia > Primates > Galagidae > Otolemur > Otolemur garnettii. The sequence continues at coordinate 14,763,912 of NW_003852404.1, read as the reverse complement.
CTCCCCACCCCCTTTATTATCTGTCAGTCTTCTTTTAAATGTTCCTCGACTCACAGGAAAAACTATCATGCTGAAGAGTTCTTGCTGTTTTATGAATAGAGTCCAACAAGATTTATGAATTTCTTCTTGACAAAATTCCTTTGCCCTTAAATTAGGAGAACAGACTGATTAAACTTGCATTTCATCTTAAATAATAACATTCAGCCCACTGGGAAATATTTCTGAGATCCCAAACCCACGTATCTGTTGAGTTGGTCAACCATATGACTTAGAACAACATCTTGAAGGGCAGACAAGGCTAACTGCTGAAAAAGCCGTTATTTGTTCTTGATCTTATTATAGCTGTGTTTCCAAATTGAGTAAATAATAATGATAATGATAATAATTATAAGTCATACTGTTAAACAAATGTTGCCTAAAGTACATTTTTCAAATGTTAATTTTTTTCCCACATCCATGACCGATTCTTTCTTTAAAACATTTATATTCCAGGCCTTTCAATTGAGACCCCATAGGATAACTAAATTTTATAGAAAATGATTTAAGTAATTATTTTCTCATTTATCTCAAGTATGGTATGTAGCTAATACCACACACCATTATTGATGCATATGAGAGAAGTTAATACGTTGCAGACAATACATTGCGGACCTTAGGGCACTGGAGCTTAATTTTTATGCTGAACCACGGGTCGGAAGGGCAGCTCTACCCACAAAGTACCAAATAGCACTAGTCTGCCCCACCCTGCTCCTTACTCAACATGGAAAACAAAGGCAGCTCCTCAGTAGCACGCACATCTTCAGTTATATTGCAAACATGTCTTTGTATTTCTGAAATTTAGATGTTCTTATAGCCATAGTGCACATTCTGGAAAGTAACATTTTCTTTGTTTCCTGATAATTTTTCACTCACATAATGACCTGACTTATAACAAATGACTTATTCAGATCAAGAAAATTGAGTACCTTTTCTAGCAGACAATCAATACCCACTTATAGATTTACTGTTTTCTTAAATTTGTTTTTGCCTATTCTTTAAGTCTATAGTAGAGTGTCTCTGTAAGAAACAAGATGTTTTCCACAGGTAAAATGTATTAACAATTGTTAAGGATTTTACCTGAATGAAATATTTATAATCAGCAATTACATTAAATTACTTAAATCTGTAATTTCTCCTGCTATATTAGACTACAGCCTAAAATGACATCTGATTTAGCACAACCAAATATATTTGTTTTTAAGAGTAATGGACTAAGGGTACTACAGGGTGCACAATGCCTCTCCACAGCCTGGCATTTGAATGATTTCAAGAACCACTGCCCTCGGGCCTTCTTTTGTGCTGGTTGATAATGTGCAGTAATAGGTTCAGATAGACTAATTTGTGCCTAAGTGATAGCTAATATATCTTCCTCCTAGGTAGTATTTAACTTGATTAAAACGGACAGGTCAACATAAGGCATTTCAAGTGGGAATTTCAAGCACCATTGAAAGCTAATTGGGCAAGACAAAGCTTATAAGGAAAAAAGTATACTTGGAGTCAACAAAGTTCTCACTGGAAGCCAGAAAAAAAATTGTATTTGTACCAGATTTGATACAAGCCCTGTCATCCTGCTCCATGCATGCTGCTGAGGGGATGCTTCCTCTACCTGAGTTTTATTGTTCTTCCTCTTAGTAAATTAGACAGATTTAAAGTTGACATCTTACGTAGTGTGACCAAATATGCCATGTGTGTCCACTGTCTGTATTTGATGATAAGTTTGTTTAAAATATATAGAGAAATATGATCATTCTCTTCTTTTCTAATTTTCTACAAAATGAGAAGAAATAGCCAAACAAATTAAAAATGCTATAAGCAGCAAGCATGGGTCATTAAGTCTAAGGCTTAGAGGCAGGTTACAGATATTAGTGAACAGGCGAAGCTGAGCCCCTACAAACCTGAGTGTTTGTGATTTCTTACAAGACATTGAATTTCATATTTTTTGTTTTATTTATTTATTTATTCATTTTTTGAGACAGAGTCTTACTATGTCTTCCTTAATAGAGCGCTGTGGCATAGCTCACAGCAACCTCAAACTCTTAGGGTTAAGTGATTCTCTTGCCTCAGCCTCCTAAGTAGCTAGGACAACAGGCACCCAACACAACGCCTGGCTATTTTTTCGTTGTTGTTGTTGTAGTTCTCATTGTTTAGCTGGCCCCGGCTGGGTTACACTCTACTAAGGGCAATAGAGTGAGACTCTGTCTCTAAATACATAAGTAAATAAATAAGAATAAAAACAAGGTTTTGGGACAAAGAAAGTATTCTGCTGTTCATACTGTACATCCACTGAATATCAGGTTGCAACTTATAATAAAAAATTGTAACTCTAAACTTGCAATTAATTGTGAGTATTATATAATGCATATTAATTTTCACCTGGTATAATCATATAGATGGTCTTAGAACATATATGCCTATTTAATAAATACTCTTTCTGGTGTGGTTATAATTTTGATAATAAATTTTTCTCTGTATCAACTTTTAATCAAAGATTTCTTTTCTGTAGCTACCCTACCTAATATTACATGATCGTAAATGCTAATATTTATAAGATAATATGCCCTCCACTAGTGCAGAACAAGATTAATCTTAAGTGCATGATTCTTTGTAACACCCGTCTCATCTGTTTTTTTCTACTGGGAAAGGATAAAATGTGGTCTGATTTCCCTTCCTTCCTTCCTTCCTTCCTTCCTTCCTTCCTTCCTTCCTTCCTTCCTTCCTTCCTTCCTTCCTTTCTCATATACCACAAAAGAAAGCTAAGTGCTCTCTTACTAAGTAAAGTAAAATTATTATAATTTTACTTAAAAATACAACTTTATCTACCCTTGACTAATATTGTCTTTGCTGTTAGTTATCAAAATATACTCTTTAAAGAAAAGAAATACATTTTATTATATAAAAAATAATATATTGAATTGATTCTCCAAATCATACGACATCTATAGGGAAAAAAATTCTTTCATAAATGAAATGAAAATAAAACAAAAGAAGAATGATGTAGATAGAGTTCTTTGATGGCTTAAATAATAATGCAATTTTATGTCAAGCAATCAAACAAATGAAGCTATTTCCATATCTATGTACAACATTTGAGAAATTACATTGGATAAACTAGTAGCCAAAATCAACTAAAGTAAAAATAAAATAATCTCTGTCAAACCTCCAAAACCCATCTTTGTCTTTCCTTCCCCCCCCCTACTCTCCTTCCCTTCATTTCCTTTCTTTCTTGTCCCTGCAGGGACATTACTATCCTACCCCTGATCCCGTTCTAAACTTTTCATCTCTTAATCTATACCGATGTTTATCTATTTTCATGCCATTCAAAACATTTCTACAATCTAGTTCCAAATTGCCAAATCCCCCAGGATCAAAAACCACTATTAAAAAACTATTTTTTTCTTCCTTTGTCTTATTGATTACACTCTTTTCCTTTTCCCACCCCCTAATCCCGGGTGCTCAGTAGCTACAGAGCTGCATCATTGGGCCTAGATTTGTAAGACAGGATACTCAGGATTATAAACTCAGATTCTTTGGCTTCAGACTGTGGTGAATGAGAATGTAAGAAATTCCAAAATGCAGTGGGCTTATACAGTCTAAGACCTTTGCAGGATGCCCAGTTTTAAGAAACAAAAAAGAATATATAAAGATTTGTCAAATCCAAAACATTATTCGGGAAAAAAAAATGTGCTAAAGCAAAGGGTCTACTGCAGGAGTACAAAAATCAAGTTTGTAATCTTTATTTTATTTAGTTTGTCTATTTTATTTATAGCTGTGACCTAAACCTTGTATCAAACATGAGCCCAGCTCATTATATTATTATTCCTTTTATTTCTCAGAAGGAATGTATGACATTGAGTGCTATTCATCTGACACTTCGCAGATAAAGACTCTGAAACTGTGAGGGATCCAGAGAGCTAACCAAATTGTAGAGCTATCAAACAGCAAAGGCGGAATATCTTACTCAGATGTCAACTCTCTTCATAACTCAAAACCCTTCCTCAGATATCTAGGCCAGTTTCCTGTCATGAAGCTGTTATGTGTAGCTTTGATTTTTATCTGCCAGACAGGCCAGGTTTGTGTATGATCAGAAAATGGCATGTGGATCAACTTATATGCTTTTCTCCACATGTTCTCACCTCTGGAGCATTTTTTTGGGAAAGGAAGGGAACTTTTAAGATTAGACCATTACCAGTTCTCTGGACCATGTTCTTCCCATGCTGTTTATTGAAGCTGGCCCTATTGTATTGTGCAGTTGATTTCACCTCTTTGTTTTCCCAGGCTTCTGTTTATAAAGAGCTGAATGAAACTAGATGCTTTTAAGGCAGGATAAATATGCATGAAGTGTGTGTAGAGGTGTTAGAATATGAAGACCACCTCAGTGAGGTTACATGACTCAAGGTGCTATGTCCCCCTGAATGGCTACGTGGTTTTTGTATATCTGTTGTGAAGAGGGACACTTATAGAGGATGTTGTTCCTAACGAGAGTGCTCTCACTCTATCACTTGGCAATAGTTCGTGTGCATGTATGTTTGTGTGTGTGTATGTATATACAGTGTGTGTGTGTATATATATATATACTTATTTATAATATGTGTGCTACGACTCTTTGAGAATTTTTTTCATCAAAACAGTTTTGGTTCTAAGTGATTATCTTGTATAGTATAAATGTCAAGCTAACAGAAGGTTACGGCAACCTGGGGAGTGTTGTTGTCCTATGAACATTTGAACATTTGAAGGCTTTGATGAGAACAACCCTTATATCTTTTGGGACTGGTCTTGGGCTTAGCACTCGTATCAGATTTACTACTGTACTAGAACATGCTATAGCTTATAAGTAGCCTCTAAACTTCCCTGTGAGTTATGTCCTGTTTATCGAGGACCCTGAAGTGTGCTTCTCTTAAGTTATACTTTGTTAAAGACTTTGCCTCCCAAGGTCTAGCTGAATGGTGTAAGGCTGGATGGTGTAAGGCTCTTACCTTCTTGAAAATGCAATGAACTGTTGAAGACTTGATTGATAGATAGTCTCCCACACTTCAATTCTGTGAGAGAATACTTCTAATTTGTTGATGACATACAGTTCCACCTCTATAATCACAATTGCAAATGCTGAGTCCAGAGGGTCACACAAAATCCAATTAAAAGAACAATTTACAATATGTTTCAAGTATATGAGAGCAGCTTGTCAGTCTATAGATTCAAGTACTCTCCGGTTAATCAACGTTTAAAAGAAGGGAAGTCGTTTCTTTTTGTTGGAACCTCCTGTGTTCAGTGTCCAGAGGATGTTCTAATACCCTCACAGGCCAGTTTCATAAAGCATTGCTTGAAAAGGTAGTGACTAGCCTAGAGTGTACTCAGTAATTCTAGAAAAGAAACAGGCATTTATAAATTTACCCAGATCATAGGGATATCTTTGCTAAGACCATCGTGCATTCTCTCTTTTGGTTTTCCTGAACTGGACCCATAGCTATTCATCTTTTTATCCTAGCTGATGAAGGAGAGTGTATTTCTGTAGTTATTTAGTACACCCAGTACTAGCAGGCATGGTTAGGCTTCTGTACGTAGGAGGAGGTGTTTGTACTATTCTATTTTTTTTATGATAAACAACTCATGAAATACACAAACCACCTCTCTGCAATTGCCATTAAACTGTAAACTCTTTGCTTTGTGAACAGAAGAGATGGATGGAACTGGAGCACAACCAAATTTCTCTGAAGGTTATGAACAAAGGCTGGTCGCTGGAGTAATCCCAGAACTGACGCCAAGCACTCTGTGTCCATCAGTTAAATGGAGAGTGGAGTAAACTGTTTACATTCTTTTATCCTCATTATGAATGGAAGACAAAAGCTTCAGGTACTTTTGAAGCCGGATAAAAGGTCCCATACAATGTCCTTGGCAATAATTAGAGCAGGTCGCTTGCCATCTTGATGCCCAGAACCCAAGCAATCTGACAGCATCCTCAAATGTTTTTGGCAGGCAAAAACAGTTAAAAAGTAAATTTCAGGAATCTGGGAACCAGAACATGTACAAGAAAGTTTATGCAGATTTTGATTTTTACTTGATAGGCACATTCACACATTTATGGAGGGGAGAGAATCCACTTACGTAAACCCCAGGTACTGGGGAGAAATTCAGTTGCAGAATCTTGCTCCCGCTCTTGGTTTTCAGCTCTGTTTAGTTTCTGATGCCTCGAGAAGTCAAATGAGAGACACTCATGATATTTAAAAGCACAAGTTCTGGACAGGTTCACATGTACTTAATTATCTTGCAAAGCAACTTGTGTAGCTAACATTGAAAATTATTGTGAATCATTATAATGTGTATTTTTGGCTATGAATGTTCTATTTTAAGATATATGTTTTGATATGTACTGGTGATATTATCTTCACTTCTGTTAAGGTACTATGTTAAGTAATAAAATATTAAAGTATAAAAAAGGCTGGATGCCCATACTTTGGTGGTTAGGTCGCCGGCCACATGTTCCGGGGTTGGTGGGTTCAAACCTAGCCCTGGCCTACTAAATAAACAAACAAACAACAACAACAACAACAAAAAATAGCTGTTGTTGTGGCAGGCACCTATAGTCCCAGCTACTAGGGAGGCTGAGGCAAGAAAATCACTTGAGCCCAGGAGTTTGAGCTTGCTGTGAGCTGTGATAGCACATCACTTTACAGATGGTGCCAAAGTGAGATTCTGTCTCAATAAAAAAAAAGTATAAAAGAGTTTCATCTATACAATAAGCAGCTCTATTGTATGAGATGTAATATGTTTGAAAGAAAAAGATTAATAAATGTGTGAGGATATTTCTTTTTGTTGTGAAGCTTATTATAGAATTCACTAATACAGTAATAATTACTTCCCTTTGCAGTCAATCAGTCAAGTAGAATATGTTCTGATGCTTTTAGTGCCTTTATTATTTAACTGATATTTAAATAAAATGGTTTGGTTTTAGAAAGTCTTTAAAAAGTATCAGCAAAACAATTGCCCTCCCTTTTGTGGGAAAGAGAAAGGGGAATTGAGTTGTACCTTTTTAACTAGAAAATTTAAATATATTAATTTTTTTATTCATTCAACTAATGTATTCATTCATTATTTAAGAGATATAATAGAGGCCTGAAGTGCTCCAGACTCTGAGAAAGACTCTGGGGTTTAATAAGTTGAACACGACATTGACCTATCTCAGCATAAACTGCATTCTAATTAGAGATATGGCCATATAAACAAATAATTGTTCCCCAGATGAGCTATGAAAGCACAATGAAACAAAGGGAAAGTAAGGGAGAGGAGAAGGGAGAGGGAGGGAGAGGGAGGAGGAGAGTGGGAGGGGGAAGAGAGAAAGAAATCAGAGAGAGAGAGGAGAGAGAGAGACAACCTAATTCCGGAAGATCAAATGGAAGATAGGACATAAGAGGGGCAATAGAAGGGTTGCCCAGAAGGTCTGAGGAGAGCTCTGATTTGTAAATAGTAACTTTCAGGTGGCGCCTGTGGCTCAAAGAAGTAGGGCGCCGGGCCCCATATGCTGGAGGTGGTGGGTTCAAACCCAGTCCCTGCCAAAAACTGCAACTAATAATAATAATAACTTTCTGGGGTACCAACGGGGGGAGGAGTCGTGCTTAGATGGGAGAGAATTTGAACTTCACAGCATATCTTACTATTTAATTATGATCATTACCATACTATTTGTACATAAATAAACATTTTTAATACTATTTAATTTTTCTTTACATTAGTTTAGAAATATGGTCACCACTAATGGATTTATTACCTTATAATTAACCTTGTCTGGTCCATGATTTTCTCCAAATGGTTACCAATGCCATAGACTGTGTGTGGGGGGGGTGTGTGTGTATGTGTCTATGTGGTTCATAAGCGTAAGACCTCAGATGTTGTACTACATTTTCCACTCTTCACGAAGGTAGGAGACAATCATGGAAATGAGCATCGAAACTTTTTTGCATTATTTTTGCATTTGTCAACAATATCTAGAGCCTAGCAAGGGGAAATCTTAAGCATGTTAGTCAACATCATTGAATGCAGTTGAACTAATTTCGCTTAAATACATTCCATTTTAATCTGGAATGTATACAGAATTCTCAGTTTATTTAGAAATAAAAAAGAACTCCAAATACAATTTTTTATCAATAGTCTCAGTTCAGTGGTGTACAAACATGAAATGATTTTCTGATGTAAAATGTGGCAAAAACATATCATTTGTCTTTATATGGGATTAAGAAGTGGGATTACTATTGATGATTTACTATGTATCAGGCATTATTTAAATGCTTCCTACCAATCCTCCCAAATACAATGGAGATATTAATACAATTATCATCCCCATTATTTACAAGAAAGTAGTAAAGACAGGATTCTGGGTTCCTTATGGTTTGTGTGTTCATTCATTCAATCGCTTACAGATAGACTTTCAGCTCAGCACCTTGCCAGCATATCTGTGTGTCTTCCCAGCACCTTCCCAACATATCCCCACCCTGCTTGTGTAAACATGTGGGTTTCCGAGCCACCCTTAGGTACATTATCATCCTCTGGTCAGCAGCTCTCCTGTGCTTGCTGACTCCTGGAACTGGTGTTCTCCCAGGAATTGTGAGGAATCTGTGGTTTGCGCCCATGACTGGGTCAGGACCAGGGGACTTCTACTGAAGCTCCATCAGCCCAGTCTGTGTTCCCACTGGTGCTGGTGAGTGCTCAGAGTTAAGCTGCACTTTCTCTCTACTCAGGGCTGGCTTCTGGCAGGTGGGCCACTTATCTATCAGCAGGGAACTCCCCCGCAGGCACAGTAATGGCTGCTGCTTTGTGCCACATAGGGAATGTTTGGATTTTAGGATGATGCACCTTCCCACAGGGTGCAGAAGCCAAGCATAGCACCACGACTTGACTCTGACTCACTTTTGGACTATGTCACAGGAAGTTTTGCCTCTGTCCATTGGTGCAAGATCACGATCTATGGAGTTATTTCATTCTTTTCTCTTTCTCACACACATATTCTTTCTTCCTCTCTCTCTCTCTCTCTCACACACACACACACACACACACACACACACACACCCCAGCCACACAACAAGATTGAGAACTATTTCTGGAAACCCCATAATTCTTAACTTTCTTCTCTGTCATTCCAAGGAGGAGGGGTAGACTATCTGTTTTCTCTCCCAATTTGGACGGTACTTTTCCCAAATCAACTTTCTCTCCAATCTGAGAGGTTGCAGAATTTGCTCCCACTTAAATTTTTCAACATTATCAATAAAACAGCATCAACTTCAGGAGGGGAACTCGTGACCTTCTGACTTCAAAATGTTCTTTCCTAAGTAAAGAAAAAAAATGCAGTAGAAGTAAAAATCTTCCTCTGCTGCATCCCTTTTAATAAAAGGATTTGTTCTGTAAAACGTGGATTCAGTAAAAAGGCTGCACTTAAGGACCTAGAAGAGCTCATGTGGCCTTAAGGACACAGGTTCCCCACCTCTGCCTGAGATCACTGGACTAGAGATCTGGATGTACCTTTAGCTACAATAATTGGAGATTCTGAGATGCCTAAGGTGCTTTCACTGAGACAGAAAAACCAAGCACATTTTCTCTATAGTGAGCCATCCACACTTACTGGCTCCTAAAACTTCTCTTTCTCTTCCTATATCTATGAACATTTTGGAATAAATTCTTTGTAAGGTGTGTTTTCTTTGTATAATACGTCATGTTGGTATAAACTTAAATGCCTCAGCTATAATATAAGTGCTCCTACAACTAATTGATTTGGAGATATAAGAAACAGAACTGTTGTTTACTATCTAAAACAAATACATTGTTTAGTTTTTGAAAAGTGGGAATTTTGTCATTCTAGTAAACTACTTTCCCTGCATATACCTAACTGCAAACTTTAATATCAGCTCCAGCATATACCTCCTTAGTATTTCCACTGGTTATTGAATGAGCCACTGAATTAATGAATAAATGTCTATATCTTTGTTTATAAATGTCATTTTTATTCAAGAGATCACTGATACTGTGTGCTTCTAAAAACTTATTAATTGTATGAAATATGCCTTGTAATATTCTAAATTTATTTTAGGAGACCGTGTGAAATATTATTGATTCTAAATTTCTCATGATATAATAATTTTGTGATTTATACTGAACAGAAGAAAATAGTATATTCTCACATTAAGGGGGGTATCGTTTGTTAGTCTTTTATTTTAATGCTTCTAATTCAAAATATTTTGTTCCTAAAGCTGAGGAGATTGTATTCATTTTTCTTTCCACACTGCTTTAGAGTAGAATTTGTAATACTCTGATGAGTTTCACATTTTGATAGTGTATATCATTGTTTACCCTTAAGCACTATAAATGCTAAATAATGAGTAGTATAAAATCATTCGAGAAAGGAAGGAGAGTGAAACCTTCTGACTAAATTGTTGAGTGACAGATACGTTTGATTTCTTTTGAGAGGCTTATAAATAAGGTTTATGCTGACCTTCATATGGAGAGAAACTGCTTCTACTTGGAGAATAGAAAACACTTACACAAGCATTCAACGTCTTATATAGGCCCAATGCAATCACCGTCCCCTAATTTAATTCACTACTGCATAGTATTAGCGGGGATAAACTTTTACACAATGTTCTATGCTGGCTTTATCAAGGTGGCTAATAACTTACGTGTCTAAGTAGTGCCTGGTGAAATAAACTTGGATTAGATATAGAGCTTGAGTTTAGCTGCCTCTTCAAGATATTTTAATTTTAATTAAATGTCATACTCAAAATAAGTGATGAGTGACCGGTTCCCGGACCCAGGGCCTGACTCCACCAGAGCACAGATGGCTTCCCTCATCTAGGACAACATTCCCTGTCTAATTGGCATTAGTGGATTTATTATACTTTTATTTATTATAAGTGATACTTTTTATAAAAGGGTTTGATTTAAAACAAAAAGATGAGACAGATAGTTTTATTATTTCCTGGTTATTATATATTAAAATTAAGTAATGATTTTACATTATTAAGAAACACTTTGCTGAGTTGTCTGTGAAGTAAAATTTATTTACTAATTTTTTGACATTATGCCTTCTACATTTATTTCTTAAACTTACTGTATGATATTTAATTTTATATAATGTATTTTTAAAACAAAATCATTCTGTCTTGTTTAAAATATGTATATATATTTCATATATAAATGTACACACAGATCAGCATAAACTTTATTTCACAAACATTTCCTCTTGAATGTGATGTAGTCACTATAATATTTTAGTGAACCCAGGTTTTTAAATACTTGTCATATGAGTAAATATTGTATCAGGTTCTTCCTGAACTCATCATTTTTAACATTTTCTTAGACATATTATCACCTTCACTTTTAATTCTTTCGTATTTAAACCTTTTTTGTTCTTTATTTTTTTATTCACATGGCCTATTTTGCACATCAATTAATTTTTGAGTACCACTAATTTAGATGACATTTTTATAAATTTTATTTTCATATGTGAAATATACATTTGAATCAAAACATACACCCATCCACACGCACTACTGTGTGTGTCAATTTGTCACTAAATTAATTTATACCAATTTTTATATGATGACTACATAACATGTAATAAGGCTACTAAGAAGAAAACTAGATTTAAAGGTGTTCACTATTGAATTCAACTTTTAAAACCAACATAAAGCTTCATGGAGAGATGAATAAGTTTTGTTTTATTTTACTCTAACATCAGTCCTTTATGTGCAAATATTTCAGCATGGATCTTTTCCAGATCCATGCTGGCTGGATAGACTAAGATAAATTAGGCATTGTCATCATTTCCCAAGAGTATATAATTAAGTGGAGAAACAGATGTGTGAATGAAATTGAGAGCATCTTGAGTGCTACTGGAGAGTTGTGCTGAAACTAAAGACAAACAGGCAACCTTCTTCAAATTAATAACTTTAGCTCAAATAATACTAAATTATTTGGGGTAAGGTATTATGATGGCTTTAAGTTAAAATATATGTTAATGTTGTTTGCATATTAAAATAGTTTGATTATTATTAGTATATTCATGTGCAATGTGTTAAATGCTCTTAGAAAAAAGTGCTATAGGATTTTAGAAGATACTGAAAGGTTCTAGCTGTTTTTGAGAACTCGTGTAAATCTTTACAAGAAAATGAAGACCTATCCTTAGTTGAGAAAAAAGGAGAGATATCTAATAAATAAGGAGTAAAATTTAAAGTGAAATAGGGAAATACTAAATGGGGGATATTTGCAAAATTTCCTGATACTTTCACTATTATGTGTGTTTAATTTTGATTTGGTTGTAAAGAAGATCTAGTAAGTTGAGGAGATGGCCAGACTATTAAAAGTCTTACAAGTCAATGTGAACAAGTCAGGGTTTTATCTATACACAAGGGGAAGCATTTAGTATATTTGTACTACAGATTGGTAAACATACTTGATGCCCATAGTCCAAGCCATGATCACACTAATATGCAAAGACTCTACAGGGGATCTTGTTAAATTATAGATTGTGACCCAGTTGGTCTGAAATGAGACCTGAGATTCTGCACTGCAGAGAACCTCCTAGTTGAGGTCAATGACATTGGACTGGGAGATGTTTTCTGAAAAGCCATGGTTAGCACATGGAAGTTGCTTAAAAATATAGAATCCTAGGCCTTACATTAGATGAATTGAATCAGAATTCCAGGTATGAAACCAAACCAAATTAAAAGAAAACTGCACATATTTTTCCAGAAAAAAGAAATTACACAAACACACAGATACATTAAAAACTTCCTCATATGTTCCTGAAAAACTCAATACCTGATGTTCAATTTCCATTCACTAGATCACCCTAGCAATGGTGGGCAATGAAACTAAGACAGTGAGGTTGCAAAACAGAAGCATATATGAAGAACATTTAAAAAGAAGAGTAAACTGAATTTGACAAGCATTTATAAATTAATGGAGATAAAAGAGAAAGAATCTTGTATATCTCTTACCTTTTTTGAAAAGTAGACTTAGTGGCTAACAATTGCATCACTGGGATGGTCAGTAAAGAATGAATTAAGGCAGGGAGAGGATACATTTGAGTTCTCATATGCTGACTTCAAGAAATGTAAGTTTTTGGAAGTAAAGAATATATTACATACTAGCAAACATTTTCCAGATCAAAATTGAGGATAAGGACATGAGCACGTATCCAATATCTATAATGGAAATGTAGAAAAGGGCCTAGAAGGCACACAGAAGGTGAGTATTGAATGCGTACAAAGGCTCAGGTTACAATGGGTACTTTTTATTTATTAAACAATTTTGGAACTCTTTTTCTGGAATGGCTATCAGAGCTGTTGTCATACAAGGTCGGACAATTAACACTGTGAACTCATCTTAGAAAAAGTGCTTTGAAGTGTGGACTAGGCATGGGCATGGGTGCATAGCATCCCATGGAGAGGACGTCAAAGGGGTCTATAGTGACATTCAGCAATGACGTATGTAGCACTTTTCCTAGGATAAGTTCTTCAGCTCAGTAGTCCGACCTCAGATGACTCTCTTGTGAAAACATGTAATGATATTCTTGGATATCTGGATGACAATCAAGCGTATCTTTCATTTTTGATTTTCCCCAAACATAGCTGTTTGGCATTAGAAAACCGTTAAGTTTTCTTCTGAAATTTGTGTCCCGAATCAGTCATGTGGAGGTGGGCACAAGTCAAGACTGATCACAAGAAAAAATGGTGGCTGCTAAATCATTACAGCAGTGATTAGGCGGACCTCAAATTTAGTTCTCTAGGCTTATACTAAGATGAAAACATTTTAACATATTTGTTGAGGGCAATTAGAGCCACTCTGACCATTGGGAAATCTAATAGAGGAGTGTGTTTTCTTTATATATTTTAATCATATATAAGCAACAAAATTATTTTGCCCAGTCACCAAAATGTCCACGAAAAATATGGCTTAATTAAGAAGTGAATTAATAATTTGTACTGAATGAAAAATTAACCAAGTATTTTAATATAAATTAGCTAATTAATTTTATGCTCAATTTCATTTTATTACAAGGAATATATATTATTTATAACATCCATCAGTAAATCAATATAAAAATTGTCCAGGACTGCATTAACTTTTAAAGTGCCTTTATCTTTCAAGTTCTGTCTTTTCCTATAATATTTCCTTAGAAAAGCAAATTACTCCCATGGTAGGAATTATTTATGTAATAATTGACAGACATTCCTCATTCCTCAAACTCTCTGATATCCTCAAATTCAACTTAAAGTAATGAAGTCATTCCAAAATTATATATTGTTAATATTAATCATTCATACTAATACTAATAATGTTGTCAATGTTCTGTTCCTAGTGTACAGTAATCTCCAAGTAAGTAATTTTCCATCAACCTGCTATCCATATATTATCAGTTCAGGAGAACAGAAGCTTGATTGATTATCCCTGATTTCCATGAATTTATATTAAAATTAAGTAGAGACATGAATATAATTATCAACAATATTTCACACATTTAATTAGAATTCTTACTGATCGAAAATACTTATTTCCTAATATCATAAATGGAGCACTCAGGCAAGATTTGGAAAATTATTCAGATTTTAGATTTTTCTTGAAGATGGAGTGGAAGTAAGGGATGCGTAGTGGAGAAAAAGGGAGGTGGGGCAAAGGAAACACTTTGAAAAAATGTAAAGTTGAGAGGGTGAGTCCTAGGTAGCTGTAGCTGCAGAAGCATCATAGAGAAATAATTGGAAATAAGCTTGGAAAGGTAATTTTTATTTCAATTAAAAATTGTATAATAATTGATTAATCAGTTAAAGCAAATCCACTTTTAAGAATTTTGAGTAGGAAGGTGAAATTAAGTTTAGATTTAGAAAGATATGCATGAGTCAGCCTGAGAAATATTTAGGAGGAAAAAGAAATTAAAGAGGTAAAAGTTAGAAAAATAAATATGAAGGCTGTCAAAATATATTGAATTAAAAGTAATATGTTTCTGAATAGCATTCTATTATGGGTATATACCACATTTTCGTGATCCATTCATCTGTTGTTGGACTCTTATATTGATTCCATACTTTGGCTATTGTGAATAGTGCTGCAGTGAACATGGGTGTGCAGATATCTTTACACTATATTTATTGCCTTTCCTTTGAATAAATACCCAGTAGTGGAATTGCTGTATCATATGGTAGATCTATTTGTAGCTTTGTGAGGAACCCTGATACAGTGAAGTGACAATAAAAAATATTCCAATGAAAAAAAGTCCCAGACCAGATGGTTTCACAGCTGAATTATATCAGACCTACAAGGAGGAACTGATACTTATCCTGTAGAAATTATTTCATAACATCAAGAAAGAAGGAATCATCTCTGACTTATTCTATGAAGCCAGTATCACCTTGATGCAAAAACCAGGAAAGGACACAAACAGAAAAGAAAACTACAGACCAGCATCCCTTATGAATATAGACATAAGAATTCCAGCAAATCAAATTCAGCAACATATAAATATATATATCTATCATGATCAAGTGGGTTTCATTGCAGGAATGAATGGATGGTTAAATGAATGCAAATCTATAAATGTGACACATTAAAAAAAAAGCAAAAACATAGACCATATGATCATCTCAGAAAACATTTGATAAAATTGATAACTTTTTTTTTTTTTTTTGCAGTTTTTGGCCGGGGCTGGGTTTGAACTCGCCACCTCTGACATATGGGGCTGGTCCCCTACTCCTTTGAGCCACAGGTGCCACCCCAAATTAATAACCCTTTTATGATAAGAACTATTCACAAACTATAAAAAAGTGGAAGTAAGGGATGTGTATCTCAAAATTCTAAAAACTATATATGACAAACCCATGGCCAACATTATACTGAATGAAGAAAAACTGAAAGCCACCACTTAGATCTGGAACTAGATACAATTTCTTCCTGTTACTACTTCTATTCAACATAGTGCTGGAAGAGCTAGCCGGAATAATCAGACAAGAGAGGGAAATCAAGGGTATCCCAATGGGAACAGAAGAGGGCAAACTGTAACTCTTTGCTGATATATGATCTGTGTCTAGAAAACTCTCAAGATTCTGCCAAGAGACTCCTAGAATTGATAAATTCAGCAGAGTCTCAGGTTACAGAAATCAATACACACAAATCAAAGCATTCTTATAAACCAATAATAGTCAAGCTGTGAATCAATGACTCCATACATTTCACAGTATCAACAAAGAAAATAAAATGCCTAGCAATATATTTAACCAAGGAGATAAAAGGGTTCTAGAGAGCCCAAATGCTCATCAACCCATGAATAGATAAATAAGTTGTGGTATATGTATGCCATGGAATACTATGTAGTCATAAAAAAGAATGGAGACTTTACATCTTTATGTTTACCTGGATGGAACTGAAAAATATTATTTTTAGTGAAGTGTCTCAAGAATTGGAAAAAAATGTATCCAATGTACTTAATACTATTTTGAAACCAATATATAATCACCTTCATATTCATAGGAATGATAAAACACAACTATAGTCCAGAAGGAAGGAGGGGAGAGGAGACAGAGGGGAGGGGAGTGGGGAGGTCAGGAGTACAGAGTATTTTGTGGAACATCATCTATTGTGCATAACACAATGGTACATTTCAACTCTTTTAAGAGTAGAGTATAAATGTCTGACCACAACAGATAGATAAATGAGATGATTGTTATGTTATTCAGTTTGATGTAAGCATTCCGCATTATGTATCAAATCAGCACACTCTACCCCATAAATATACACAGTTATGATTTAATTTAAAAAAGAAAAGAAAGACTTCTAGAGGTAGAAAAATGAGTTTCTGAAGAAAGAAACCTCAGATAAAGTAAACAAATGGAAATATATATCATGCTAATGGATTGGCAGAATCAACATTGTTAAAATGTCTATCTTACCCAAAGTGATCACCAGATCCAGTGCCATCCCCTTTAAAAAACCAACAATGTTTTTCACAGATCTAGAAACTAATTCTATGCTTTGTATTGAAAAAAGAAAGGGCTTGAAGAGCCAAAGGAACCTTAATCGAAAGGTATAAATCTGGAGCCATCATTTTACCAGACTTCAAGCTACACTTCACAGCCATAATAAACAAACCAGCATTATCTAGCATAAGAACAGAGATATAGATCAATGGATAAGAATAGAAAGCCAGAATTCACTCATGTATTGATGGGCACTTGGGTTGATTATGATATATATACCATGGAGTATAATTTAGCCATAAAACGGTGAACTAATATCTTTTGTAACAAGCTATATGGAACTGGAGATCATTCTTCTAATTGACATATTGCAAGAATGGGAAAAGAAACACTACATGTACTCAATATCAAATTGGAACTAATCAATCAATGCCCTGTGTACACATTTGGTAGTAAAATTTAACAAAAAGCAAGCAGGTGGGAAGATGCAGAAGTGGATGGGTAAATTCACACCTAATGGGTCCAATGCACACTATCTAGGTGATGGACACATTAATAACTCTGAGTCAAACTATACAAAAGGAATTCATGTAATCCAAACATTTGAGTACCCATAATATTCTGAAAGAATTCCCCTTTAGAAACATCTTCAGGGTGGTGCCTGTGGCTCAGTGAGTAGGGCGTCAGCCCCATATAAGGAGGATGGCGGGTTCAAACCCAGACCCGGCCATCTGCAACAAAAAAATAGCTGGGCGTTGTGGCGGGCACCTGTAGTCCCAGCTACTCAGGGGGCTGAGGCAAGAGAATCGCCTAAGCCCAGGAGTTGTAAGTTGCTGTGAGCTGTGATGCCATAGCACTCTACCAAGAGTGATAAAATGAGACTCTGTCTCTAAAAAAAAAAAAAAAAGAAGAAGAAGAAGAAGAAGCATCTTCACTAGCTTTTGATATTTTTGCATTTGTGATAAATGCTATCCCAGCTGGGGTCACATAATCTTCATTGTTTACTAGTGGTTTTGTTTTACATTTCCCTGATAATATGTGATGAGCATTTTTTCTTGTACCTGTTGACTGATTAGATGCCTTCCTTTTAGTAATGCCTATTCAGAGGCCTTTGGCTCAATGCCTCATGCTTGTCATTCTAGCTCTCTGGAAGGCTGATGCAGGTGGACTGCCTGAGTTAAGGAGTTCAGAGATCAACCTGAGAAAGAGTGAAAGGTGCCTGTAGTCCCAGTTATTTGGGGGGATGAAGCTAGAGGAACACTTGAGGTCAAGAGTTTGAGGTTCCTATGACCTATGATGTCATAGCACTCTACCAAGTGTGACATAGTGAGACTCTGTCTAAAAAGAAAAAATAAAAAAAAAGTCTGTTCAGATCATTTTCCCTAATAAAAAAAAAAAAAAATAGAATGAAAGCTTGGTGCTCATAGCACAGTGGTTATGGTCCCAGCCACATTCACTGAGGCTAGCAGGTTTAAACCCAGCTTGGGACAACTAAACAACAATGACAACTGAAAAAAAAAAAAATAGCTGGGTGTTGTGCTAGGTGCCTATACTTCCAGCTACTTGGGAGGCTGAGGCAAGAGTAACTCTTAAGCCCAAAAGTTGGAGGTTGCTGTGAGCTGTGATGTCCCAGAACTCTACTGAGGGTGATAGCATGAGATGCTGTCTAAAAAAAAATGAAATCCTGTTATTCATGAAAAAACGGAGGGAACTGGAGAACATAATGTTAAGTGAATAGGGCAGCAACAGAAAGACACGTATTGCGAGGTCTCATTCATATGTGGAAGCTAAAAAGTTCATCTCATATCTCATGGAGCTAGAGAATAGGATAATTCTTACCAAAGGCTGGGAATGTTGGGGTCAGAATGAAGAGAAACTGTTTATTGTGCAAACATACAGTTCAATAGAAGGAATAAGTTCTGCTCTTAGCATAGTAAGTGTGACTCTAGTTAGCAACAATTTATTATATGTTTCAAAATAGGTAGAAAATTTGAAAGATTCCCAATACAAAGAAATGGTAAACATTTGAGGTAATGGACATCCTAGATGCCATGATTTGATCATTATACTCTGTATTCATGTATTAAATATCACTTATACCCCATAAATATGTACAATTATTACACTTCAACAAAAATAACAAAAATAATGAGTGTATTGTAGCAGCCCATATAGCCTATAACTAGGAAGAGTGAAAGTCATAAGAAATACCTGTATAGTTCAATAATGGAACACCTTGGTGAAAAGGGCATGGAGAGGGATTTAGCTCTCCTAACAAGCATGAGAGAGCTCGCGAGATGAGAGCATTGGTGAACTGGCAATCTCTACATCTGTGGTGTTGAGAGGCAGAGATCAGCCTCACATTAGGCTGGAGGAGAAGGCAGTTGGGCGCGTGTGCATTCTATCACCGACCCACTCACTCTGACTCTCTCACTCCTGCTTGCACAATGCCAGCACTGTGTCTCTTTGCTGAAGATCACTAAGCTCTGCTAAAGACTAAGATCTATCTATTCTAAGAAGACGGCTTTACTCTCTCAAAGACTCTCTCTCTCTCTCTCTCTCTCTTTCTCTCGTCAGCTAAAGTAAATAGCTCAGGCACCTAAGAGCAATTGTTCCTGAGCAAGGTAGCTTAGCAGTCAGTGTCCAGAACCTGGTTAAGCCAGGGCCAGAGACAAACTAGTCCTGGGCATAAGTGTTGTCCACGAAGGGACCCTGACAGTGTATGTCTAAATAAAAGTGTGTACAAATTATATTTCACAGATTATATAACCCAGACTCGGAAATTGATCGATGTTCACCAAAAATGGAGAAGTGACCAGAGTGCAAATCCTGTGGAAGAGAAACTGGTTCAGTTTGCAAATAGAGAGTTTGAAATTAAAGTATATTGTCCAAGTGAAATGTTAGCTGCAGATTGGAGATGTAAGACTTATGTTTGGGGAAAATAGAGATTAAAGGACCAAAGAGAAAGGGAATGGGTGGCATGATGTCTTAAAGGAGAAATTAGAGAGAAGAAAGAAAAGGGAATGAGGGACATATTATACTTTTTCTTTTGTTCAATCTTACAGTCTCTTTCTGTGCCTTCCCTTCTATCTGTAGGCATTTACAAATCTTATCCAAGATAGAAATCCATGCACCACAGACTGGGATTGTGGATCCAAATAACTTATCCTCTTTTTTCTTTTCTTTCTTTTTTTTTTTTTTTTTTGATTTCTGGTTTTCCCCAACTTCTTGTGTTCTTCTATTTACCTCTGTTGATCTCATTCAACTGTAACTAAATTAACCTATTGACTTGTTAATACATTAAAGCTCAATTTTTCTTCTGTGAATTTTTACTGGAATTGGCAGTTGTAATGGTGTATAGACAATCCCTTATTTCATGATTCTACTGGTTTTCTTCATATTCTTTATGACTCATTTTTTTCTTTAGTTTTTTTCACTCTGAAATATTAGATTTACTCAAACATTTATTGAGTACCTATAAAATAATATGTACTCTATGAAATTTGGGGGATGATGAATAAAAACAAGACCCCAGGCTGAAAAGACAGAAGAAAGCCATATAGCCTACCATATTTCCAGAGATGTTTTGAAGGAGAAAAATTAATTTAAAATTGTTAAGACAGGCAGTATGAGGAAACATTTTAAAAATTTAAATAATATATTTGACAGGTCTTTCTTAAATATTTTGTTCCTTTCTCGTGCCTCTGATTGCACATTTTATTACTTTAAACATTTCTTATAATTATATTCTTAGTCTACAAATTATTTGAATTTTGCAGGGGAGTTTATTTCTCCAATTGTTTCTGCTGACTCCTGCTCATAGTGCCTTATTTCACTGTGTTGTTTTTCTTTCATTATTAGTGAGTTATATCTTTTTTTAAAATTCCACATTAATATGAGAATATAAATGTTTACAATTCTAAGGTGAAGTTCAAGTTGTAGTTGAGCCCTTCATCCAGGGGGTGTGCTGAATATCCTTACAGTATGCACATTAGGTGAAGTTTTACCAATCCCTTTTCTTCCCCCCACCCTTTCCCTCCTCACCACTCTCATCCACTTGAATATACTTGTGTTTTTCTCTTGCTGGGGCTTGTAGTTGTTTTCTATTGGCTTTGTATTAGTTTGAGTATGTTGTCTTGTGACACTTTACTAAGAACAATGTGTTTCAGCTCCACTCAGGTAAATACAAAAGATGTAAAAATCTTCATCTTTTTATGGCCAAATAGTATTCCAGACTTCAGGATGTAGTACAATGGTCAAAACAGCATGGTACTGGCGCAAAAATAGAGATAGAGATCTATGGAATAGAGTAGAGAACTTAGAGATGAATGCAGCCATGTAGCGCCATCTGAGATTTGATAAACTAAATGAAAACGCACACTGAGGAAAAGACTCCTTCTTTAACAAATGGTGGTGGGAGAACTGGTTAACTACAAGTCAAAGACTGAAACTGGACCCACAACTCTTACGATGATTTTTTTTTCTTCCATACTGATTTTATTCAATACTTTTTAGAATTGAGGGTACAAAGAATTAGGTTACAATGTTTGCATTTGTTAGGTAAAGTCCCTCTTATAATTGTGCCCAGCCCCCAAGCGGTGTGCCATACACGCTCACATTGTGCCCCTTCAGTGGGAACACGCCCATGCCCCTCCCTGCTCCCCCCACTCACTCCCCAGCCCCTATCTGAGATTGATTTGAGTTTTTCTCTTATGTGTTTTAGATCATCTACTGGCTTCATATTAGTGTTGAGTACATCGGATTCTTGGTTCTCCATTCTCATGATATGTTACAAAGAAGAATATGTTTCAGTTCCATCCCGGTTAATACAAAAGATGTAAAGTCTCCATCCTTTTTAGTGGCTGAGTAGTATTCCATGGTGGTATACCACAGTTTGTTAATCCATTCCTGGGTTGGTGGCCATTTAAGTTTCCATATCTTGGCAATTGTAAGCTGTGATAAACAGTCTAGTGTAAATGTCTTTATGATAAAATGATTTTTTTTCTTCTAGGTGGATGCCTAGATTTTTATTCAATATTTTGTTTTCAGTTTCCAAAGGCATTTAGGCACTTTTTTAAAAATTATTTTTTATTAAATCATAACTTTGTACATTGATACATTTATAGGGTTCAGGGTACTGCTTTGATATACAGTGTGAAATGCTTACATTGAACTAAGTAACACATCTGTCACAGTTATACTAATTTATTAATAGTTTTGAAATGTACCATTACATCAAGCACATTAGGTGAGGTGCCCCCAAATAACCATCCCTTATCCCCCTCCACTCACCCATGGGCTGATGAGAAGAATATATATTCAGTTCTATTAGGGTGAAATGTTCTGTAGAGGTCTATAAAGTCCATTTGTTCTAGGGTCAGGTTTAAGTCTAATATTTCTTTGTTTAGTTTCTTCTTGGAAGATCTATCCAAAATTGTCGAAGGGGTGTTAAAATCTCTAACTATTATACTGCAGGATGATATCAAGTTGTTTATATCCATTAAGGTCTGCTTTATGAATTGAGGAGCATTCTGGTAGGGTGCATAAATATTAATTATCAAAATTGCTTCATGTTGGGTGTTTCCCTTGACAAATATAAAATATCTTTCTTTATCTTGGTTGCTTTAAAGCCAATTGTATCTGCTACTAAAATTGTAACCCCTACTTTTTTCTGGTTTCCATTTGCCTGTATTACACAAGTCTTTCCCTTTACGCTGAGTCTGTTTTTATCCTTTAAGGTAAGGTGAAATTCTTGTATACAGAAGATATCTGGTCTGAGTGTATGTATCTAGTATCTAGTCAGCCAGCCTGTGCCTCTTTAGAGGACAATTTAAACTGTTCACATTAATTGAGAGAATTGATAAGCCTGCTTTTGTTTTGGGTGTCATGATTTTTGGATATTCAGTGGATATTTTTAATCCTTTCACCACTGTGGAAGTTGTGTTTTGTTCAATAATTTCTGGGTGAGTTTACTTTGGAGGTACAGCATTGCACTGGTCAATGGAGGATGGGTCTGAGAATATCCTTGACAGCTGGTTTAGTTATGGCAAATTTCTTCAACATGTCTATAGCATTAAAGTATTTGATTTCTCCGTCACAAATGAAACCCAGTTTGGCTGGATAAAGGATCCTGGGCTGGAAGTTGTTTTGTTTTAGGAGATTGAAGGTTGATTACCATCTTCTTCTGGCTTGAAATGTTTCAGTTAAGAGATCTGGAGTCATTCTGGTATTTCTCTCTTTGTAGGTGATGCTTTCTTACGTCTGGCTACTTGTAGAATTTTCTCTTTAGTCTTAACTTTGGCAAAATTAATCACAATGTGTCTAGGAGATGCTTTATTTGAATTGAGTCTTGCTGAGGTTCTGAAACTGTCTGCTATCTGAAGTTCTGTATCTCTTGCAATGCTGGGAAATTCTCCTCAGAAATCTCTTGGAGTAGAACATCTATACCTCTAGGACCATCTTCTTCCTTGGTAATTCCTATAAGACAAATGTTTGATCTTTTGGAGTGATCCCAGAGCTCTCTCAGGGAATGATCAGTTTTTGTGCTCCATTTTTCTGCCTCTTTGAGTGTTTGGGAACGTTCCAAAGCTTTCTCTTCAGTTTCAGAGCGCCTTTCTTCTGCCTGGTCAACTCTATTACTGAGGGATTCTACTATATTTCAGAGCTCCTCAGCTAACTTTTTCATTTCCTTGAGCTCTGGAATCTCTTTTCTCATTATGTCCATATCTTTGGTGACTTGGGCTTTGAATTCATTAATTTCTTGAGACAACTTTAGAACTACTCTTTGGAATTCAATTTCTATCTTTCTTCCATTCTATGTATCTTATTTGTCATCCATATTCCGAATTTGATTTCTGACATTGCTGCCATTTGTGTATGTATGGCATCTTTAGTTGTAACTCCTTTGTCTTTTCTTGAGGGGTTCATCTAGTCTGGTTATCATGTTGCCAGAGTTCTTTTGTTGGGTCTGCACCATGTTTATTTTCAACTGTTTGGTTATTAGAACTGATAGGGTGAGATTGAATTGGGATTCTCAGGTAGTAGAGATAGCCCCTTACCAAAGCGCTAGGCTTTGTAATTGTGGCTTATCTACTACAAACTTAGAAATGCTCTTTTCAGAATTTTAGCCAGAGACTGTGAGGACTTACGTGGTGAGATAACACAAGTTAGCTCTGTTTTGACATCAGCCAACCTCTACCCTATCCTAAGAAACCACAGTATTAGGTTTAAATCTCAACTATGAAGAGATACAAATGGCTGTAGTGCCCAGCCCCCACCCTTCAGTTCTTTTCCACTACAGAACTTCAAAGTTCAACCTCAGAATGTCCACAAGTGGACAGCCCCAGACACAGGTTCCAACCAAATTGTCATAGGCAGTGAAAACCCTGTCTAACAGAGAGGAATTCAAGGGTCTCCAATAGCACAATTGGAGCCAGAGATCCACACTCCCACCTGCCATAGTCAGTCCACACTGTTGTCTGCTTCTCTGCCCACAGGCCAAGCTGGAGTCAGCAGTCGCGCCCCCACCCACTGGTCTCAGTCCACATCCAGCTAGCCTTAGCTTGCCAGACCAGTTGGAATCAGGAGACCACACCTCCACCTGCCAGCCTCAGTCCACTACCTGGCAAGCCTCTGTTTGCAGGCTCTGTTGGAGTCAGGGCACCAGCCCCACCCTCCAGTATCAGTCCACACACAGCTAGCCTCTGCTTGCCAGACCAGTTGGAGACAGTGGACCATACCCTAGCCCTCAGGTCTTGATTCACATCCAGTAAGCCATTGTTGAAGGGTTCTGTTGGAATCAGAGGACTACGCCCTTGCTCTCAGGTCTCAGTCCACACCTATCAAGCCTCTGCTCACAGGCCCAGAGGGACCAGCCCTGTCTGCCGAACTCAGTCCACATGGGGCAACCACTCTCCCACGGTGGGTGATGTCAGAACTGGGGGTTCTACACCCTGTCCCGCCAGACACAGCCTTAACTGAGGGTCAACACTACTACTGGCCAGGCATAATCATAACCAGGGGACTGCTCCTCTTCCCTCTGAGTGTTCCTTTCTTCCCACACCCTCTTTCTTTCCAGATTCTGTCCTGATGGTTGATGGTCCACAATATGCCCAGTTCTCTCAGGACAAGCCAAACACTCTGTGCTCTTCAAAGGGCAGAACTTCAGGCTGCCATGTGAGGGGGAAAGGGTGAACTGGGAATTTGGACTTGTGGGGAAAATATCTGTTCAATTTTATGCCTGGCAGGGTGGTGTCTAGGTTCGTAAGTGGGACCTCCCTAAAGAAAGAGACCTGGAGAGAGCCTTTAGCGGCTCTCTCTAGTGAGGTAAAATGAGAGGTCTTTTGTTCCCTGCTCATTTGCAGATAGCCTGTAGCAGGCCCTCTGCTTGGGGGAGGGGTTTCCAATCCTCTAGTGGCTTTGTACCTGTAATTTGTTTGCTTGAATGCTCTTCCTTGTCTTTTTTGGAGTTACAGCTTGCCAAACTTCTTTCTTGACTCAACTCCCTGTCTTTGGCTTTATAGAGTTCGATTCTATTTAGTTTTTCTTCCTCTGCTCAGAAGCCTCTGTGGAGGGTGGCTATCAGTCAGCCATCTTCCCAGAATTCAAGATGTAATTTTTAGTGTTAGAACACAGCTTTAAACCCCTTGTGAGCATGCTCAGTATCATTGTAGAGAGCCAAGAGGGCCTCTAACTGCAACAATATTCAGGGTTGTGATTTTTTTAAAATAAAATTTCAAATGTTTATTAAAAAAATAAAAGAATGTGGATTTAGATTAAAGTAAGCTTCATTTATAAAATTCTTAGACAATCTGTTTTCAGGATTTTTTTTCCCACTTATCTGTGAGCCCTATGTGT
Organism: Otolemur garnettii; assembly: GCF_000181295.1. Classification (NCBI taxonomy): domain Eukaryota; kingdom Metazoa; phylum Chordata; class Mammalia; order Primates; family Galagidae; genus Otolemur; species Otolemur garnettii. The sequence goes on along the minus strand of NW_003852404.1, from coordinate 14,738,071 downwards.
GAGACTAATTTTTATTTTAGTTTCTAAGGGTGGGGTTTTCCAAAGGACCCATGTTTATAAATAAAATCCAAAATCTAAGATATTTATTTATTCTATAAATAAAATCCAAAATCTAAGATATGGCAGAATTTTTATTTTAGTTTCTAAGGGTGGGGTTTTCCAAAGGACCCATGTTTATAAATGAAATCCAAAATCTAGAATATGGTTAATCTAAGGAGAAACATTTTTCCCCTGACCCAACTCAAGGAAGGCAAGTCTCCTTTGTCATCTCCCATTCCCAGTGGGTTGGTTGATTCTATACCTGCCTTTGAGGGTCAATATTATCCTGGTCAGTGTTACCTAGTGTAATTTAGCACCCTGTTATTCTGGACAAGCTCGGATGCTGTCTCTGTATAGTTCATGTCACTTATATAAGCCTTTTGGCTTTTTTTCCATTTATCACTTGCACCATCATTACTTTTACTGAATTCTCAACTATGTATTTCTGAGAGCAAAGGCTGGTGGAGTTGATTTCAGAAGTGGACACACTATATTGTACAGATCAGACAGCATATTAATACAAAAATACCTGTTTATTCATTTTAAAATGGCATTTGCATTATCTTCTAAAATTCTAGAAAATTAAACTATTTTACTTCAATTTTTACCACAAGCATTTAAACTATGGAGTAACCCATCTATTTTATTGCTACTGTCTTGGTTCCTTTACTTTACTGATTGATCATATGAAAATCAATGCTCCTTGACCCTTCTCTAGGCAATGATAAACCTTTCCTTATGGAAATATTTGAGTACCTTGTCAAAATGTTAATAGTATACATAGAGAGATAAATATACAGATATTATTGTTATCATTACAGTAGATGACTTAGATTTTAAAATTTTCAGCTTTCAAAAAACATTTCCCTATTACTCAATCTAATACAAGGCTTAGCCTGTGAGCAAGAAAGAGATGTCTGAGTATAATTTTCATTATTTTCTTGACTAACAGAATATTAGCTTTCAGCATATTAGCTTGACTATGTGCTGTATTTTGTTGTTTTAAAGCATAATAATGTAACAGATATAATTTTGGAGTATAATTTACCAACCTTTCATTTTTCTGCAAATAAAACTTTGCAGAAAAAGTGCTGCTTCCAACATGTGGTTTAGATGTCTCTTAAAATCTTAGAAATCATGTTTAAAACCATAATTAACCATTTCTATTTTTTTCCAGCTCTTCTTCAAGTGACAATTTCACTCAGCAAAGTAGAGCTTAGTGTGGGAGAATCTAAATTCTTCACATGTACAGGTATGCATTTCATAATGATTTTCAGGTAACCTGTTTTCTGCTTCAATTACTAAATAAAATATATTGGCTAAATTAAATATTTAAAAATTCAGTTCTCTAATATTACCATCTTCTTATTGGGCTTACAGTGATTGGAAAGTGTTAATAATCACATTTTGCATATTAAACACTATGAGCTCTAACATTATTAATTTCAATTTATTTATTTTGCTTCCAAAGTAGATATTTACTTATATCAAATATAATGTACATAAATTGTAAAGGAATCTAAATGCTATTACTGTCTAAATAGTAATATTAGAATAAATGTAAATAATGCAACTGAACCATCTCTATAAATATGAAGTGAATAAATTATATATGGCAAATTGTATTGCAGTTACACTTGGATGAAAATTTTAGGAGAAAATATTTTAAAAAGTAGAATTTATTTAAAAAGTAGATATTTAAACAGAAAATGTTTTACAAGATTTTCACTAGTAGTAAGTATCATATATCATGATGCATAGGGAAAATAATAAAGAATTCATTCATTATGTACATTCAGAAGTTTTTCAGAAGACATTTAAATACAAGTACTTTAGCATCAAGTTCTAATTCAATGTAGTGAAGAACTAATGAACACATACTACATCTATTTAGATTCATCATATTCAGTTTATGTAAATATAAATCTTTATACCTAAAGTTTTCAAAAATATTCCTTTAGTACCTAAATTCATTATGAAATTGTTTTAGAACTGTTTGTTTCCTGACTATACTATAGCAACTGCAAAGTAGATAAGAATAGGCATTTGTGACATAAAATTCATTATAAAAGGTGTCTTGAGAATGACAAGGCTTATTTAAATTATTATGAAAATTATTACAATTAGAAAAAGGTAGTGACACCTGTAGTCCCAGCTACTCAGGATGTAACTGCTTGAGCCAGGGAGATTGAGCCTGCAGTGCACCATGATCTCAGCTGTGAACAGCCACTGAACTCCAGCCTGGACAACATAGTGAGTACCCATCTTTGAAAAATACATAAAAGAAAGAAACATAGTTATGATAACATACGTACTAATAGTATTCATAGTGTATGTGTAGAAATGCTAAAATATCTCATATTATTAAACACTAATAGAGCCCATGATTTCATCATACCTTTACCTTCCTAATAATTTGAATGTATAGGTCTGTTCATACATTTTTATTATACTGATGAATGAAGAATCAGAGAGTAGATGACAGATTTGTTATTGATCTGACATCACCTACTATGTCAGAAGAGCATTGGCCAAAGAATATCGATCACTGTTTCTAAATCTTATCTATTTTTTATCTATGTAAATGCATCACACATGTATATACTTTCAATTGCATGATATAATGACACAATAATAAAATAGCTAAAATGAATTTTTGAAATAAAATGAAAATATATTACCTTTATGTATACATATTAGTAAGGCATATAGTACACAATACAATTGTCTCTACATATTAGACAGGTCAAATTAAGGTGCAATTTCCAAGTGTGAATTAATAACATTTAAATAAACATTTTTTTCTTTTATACAAAGATGTGTCACCAAGAATTGTACTGTAATAATGGAAATGGTCTTGTTTACACTGAATATAGTAGAAAAACAAAATTCTAAAGAAAAAGATGTGACAAAACTATGAAATTCAAACATCAGAACGTATTTTTTCCTACTATAATGGTAACTATATAGATGACTCTAAAATTTCTAGATACCTTATAAACATAAACTCAATAAAATGAATTTGTTTTAGAAGTAAACCTGAAGATATTTACACCCCTAGAGAGTTTGAAATAGTGTGTCATATATAGTAAATACAATTTATAACAAAGTTACAAAAATGAAAAGCTTACTAGTATTTATAAATACTGGATGGACCAGAAGTCATCGCTAAAGTCACCATGCATAAGAAATTGTAGCTACATGTACATTTATTTACAACAGTCATTACTGAAATTTACAAAGAGGTGGCCAGCACCTAGAGGAGAATATCTGGAAATATTTTGTAACAAATACTTTATAAATAAAGGAAAATTTAGCTATAATTTTCTATTTTTACTATGCATTGCAACTTTGAAGAAGACTCTGGGCAGACTTCGTACTTTGTACAATAGTCTAGTCCTACAAATATGGGCTCTCTCTCTCTCACCTCCCTCTGCCTTCCTTCTGTCTCTCCCGTCTTCCCCCTCACTCTTCTCTACTCTCTCTCTCTTCTCTTCCCCACTCTCTCCTTATCTCTCTCCCCTCTTTTCTCTCCTCCTTGGTGCTACTCTGCAGCCTCCCTCCCCCCACCAATAAAAACCTTTCCTACAAAAAACAAACAAACAAACAAACAAACAAATATGGAAAGTTTTGATGGAATTTATTTGCTAGCTATCCCAGGAAAGAGTGATTTCTGACTGCTTCATGAAAATCTTGAATAAACTCTCCACGATAATGAAGTTTCTATCATGTTAATAATTAAAATGTGAAAACTATCAGAATATCATATTTAATTTACTGTGTAAAATGAGATTTTTATATTGTTTAGATTTATAGTGATGCTTATTTAAATTATTCTTTTGTTATTTCTATGTAGAAAAAGGAATTAAAATAAATCCCAAGCTTTGAATGCATTATCCTGTAACCACCCATGGTTTTATAATTTGTTCAGAAAAACCAATGATAACATAGCTAAGATCCATTTAAGATGAGATGCACTAAACTTTCTTTCATACTTTTGCTCAAGCATCTGTAATTTGTTATAGAAAGGCTAATTTGTTTCTAAAACCATTTCTTAGAAAAAAATGAGATGGAATAATTTTCTTGAAAGAGGTCCTGCAGATGTTAGTTAACTTCATGCATTTTCTCCCATACTTTTGAGTTAATAGTGTATGCTGCTTCCACAAATGATCTCTCAAGTAATTAGGTGAAATACATCTTTTTGGTGACTAAAAGCAAACACGAAAGCTTCAGCTTTTAAGAAGAGGATAATCACCTAGATTCTGAATTGGAAAACTTAAATAAATGTTTACCCTGTAATAATTTGGTTGCAATTACCTAGCAGTATAAGTATCATTTCAATGCATTCTAAGTATCATATGATTAAATAGTTAACAGTTTTAGATTAAAATCATGAAACTACTCATTTCAGTTGGGAAAAGAGATTAGGACTTCAGTTTAAAAGTGGTCATTGGTTTATCTACACAAGTTTAGCCACTTGGGAAATTAATTCAAAATTTAGTATTATCAAAGGCCAGAGTTTGTTTTGTAAGAGATTTACATTTTTTGTTAGTTCTGCACTAGTAGAGACAAAAGTGCTGTGTCCTGACCCTAGCGAAGATACAAGAACAAGTAATGTCATAGTAGTAATCATATTTCTGTTCAGATATTATCACTGGGGCTTATGTGGTTTATGTCTAACTCATTAGTTAAGGCAGTTTCAGCACTTAAATGCTGAAGTCTTATCATCTATAGATTTTCAAGGTGTAGTTTCAACTATCACAGATTGTATATTGTGCAGGACATTTCCTAGGGAGCGTTTGGGTTTTACTTACTCAAATGAGATTGAATCCTCAGTGTTGGATAAACACAATGTGAGCATTTGTGCTACCATTTGTGTTTACTTTCTGTTTTCTAAGATCTTCAGATTTCTAGTCTTTTACTTGCTTTTGTTTCTCAGTTGCTAGAATTGTTACAGAATAGTAAATGTCAGTGCCAAAACAAGCCTTAAAAACGTATTTTCAAACTTTCCTCCTCCATGGTTCTCTGCAGCAATTGGTGAACCTGAGAGTATAGACTGGTACAATCCTCAAGGAGAGAAGATAATTTCAACACAGAGGGTAGTGGTGCAAAAGGAAGGTGTGAGATCACGATTAACCATCTACAACGCAAATATAGAAGACGCAGGGATCTATCGCTGCCAAGCCACAGATGCCAAAGGACAGACGCAGGAAGCGACGGTAGTCTTGGAAATTTACCGTAAGTCACCTGTTTCTAAGTTTTCCTTGATTGAAATTGTAGCTGCTTATAAAGAATCCAAACAAAATGTATTTTTATGATTTCTTATTTATAATTATATTTTTAAAGTTTCAATAGATTTAGGAGTACAAGGTCTGTGTTTTTATATTTGTTTTTGTTTTTTAATGGATGAATTTTATAGCAATGAAGTCTGGGCTTTTAGTATATCCATGGCTTGAATAATGTAAAACTAACACTCCTTAAAATCTTTGTGTTATACCGTGATCTAAGACTTTTGTAATCGTCAGGTCATTTATGTTCTCCTGCAGTGTATCTTAGAATTGATAGTAGGGAGTAGGTGGCTACAAACATAGACATGGAAACAACTTTCTTAGTTAAATAATATACAGGTTTATAGCCACAGGGAAAACATAATGTATGTATTTTGGAATACAAGCTCTTAGGCCACCTCAGGCTTATAGCTTTTTAAACATTAATGTAGAAATAGGATATGAAAAGCCAAGTCACAACGTTTCCACAGTAGGACTTCCTGTTGGATGACCAGGGCAGTTTCTTGGCTTATCATTGCCCAGTCTTTGCTTAGTTTTGTTTTCTTACTTTAGCCTTTTGTTCCTATTAGAGTCTAAGTTTCTCATGGAGAATTTTCTTAATTTATGTTATCCCTACAGTATCTTTTTCACAATAGCAAACAATTAAAGACAGTGTTGGGAAAGTTATTTTATTAAATGGCTGAGTTTTATGGTAATGAAATTTTCATTCCTAGAAACAGTCTGGGCTTCACTACTATAAAAGGAAGATCATTACTGCAAAGCAAGAGCCCTGACATTTATTTGTGAAGGTTAAAAAAAAAAATTGTTTTGCAAGAAGGCATTACTTTTGTGAAAATTTCTCCTCAAGCATAAATACCCCAAGACCTCCAGATGCTAGATGCACATGTTATGGAATTTTATGGAAAAGAAATTAAATGAGAGTAGAGAGATAAGGAATGTTGAAATGCAAAGAGATATAAGGGAGTGGGAAGAAAAAAATCTGAATGAATTGAAGGGAATATAAGTGCCCAGGATGAGAACAAATAGAGAATGTTCAATCGACGTCAAAAAACACAATTTGCCCAGATCACAAAGACTAAAAAGAGAGCGAGAAATTGCAATAGGAGTTGTAGGATGAACTCTGATTTATATAAGACCTAGGATGACACTGGAAAATCTTTGAGTTTTTTTCTTAGTGAGATGGGAAGTTTTGGGGTGGGGACATTAGATTCTACCTTAAAATTTTTAGTATCTTGATTTTGCTAATTATAATATAGCATCAATAAACTAGAATATCTAGAAAATCTAGAATATATATTAAATGGAGAAATAAGAAATACTACCTCATAATTTGTTGTACTCTCTTGATACAGAAAAACTCACTTTCAGAGAAGTGGTATCTCCACAAGAATTCAAACAAGGAGAAGATGCAGAAGTTGTCTGCCGAGTTAGCAGTTCCCCTGCACCTGCTGTCAGCTGGCTGTATCATAATGAGGAAGTCACCGCTATTTCCGACAGTTAGTATTTTGGTAACTCCCTAAGTTATACGTTCTAATAATAATGCAATTTAAAAAATATACTGAATCTATGTGGAGGATCATAGAAACTGGAATTTATGACCCCAAACATCAAACAACTATTTTGAGAGCCTTAAACCTCTAGACTCGGGTTTGGCAAAGTAAAATACTATCGCATCCCAGGCCAAATTTAGCCCTTCTACCCCATTTTTTTTTGTAAGTTGTAATCAGAATACAGCCACACTTAATTGTTACATATTGTTTACAGCTGTTTTGGGGGCAGAAATGAACAACTATGACACAGATGGTTTGGCCCACAAAGTCTACTGTAGTTAATATCTGGAGATTTCCAGAAAATTTTCTGACCCTTGCTTTAATTTCAGAAAAAAATGAATACTTATTAGCAACAGTAAGTAAATAAAGGAAGAAATGCTACGGCATTCAGATTTTCTATTATATAATTTATACATGATCCCATGTTCTCAGTCTATGTAAATTTAAAACAATATCTGCATGAGTTACTCTTTGTTATCCTGGGGCCATTCTTTTAAAGACGTGTACATTCAGTAAATGTTATAGGAAGTTACATATATATTATAGACAAAAAAGTACATACATTCATTCAAATTGTCTCCATGATTTTGATTTCAACTGAGCTAAAATTTCAGAATAATGTGACATCTGAAATTGAAAGCATAATTTGCTTGCATTATACTCTGTTACCATTGTGCATAGGGAGCATTTTCAATTTAGGGTATTTTTCAATGCACCTGCACTGCAGAGAGGTACAAAGTAATTGAATCTTTAAAAAACTTTCCATCATAGATGATTCTGTTTTGTGTTCACGGGATGGAACTTCTACAATATAAAGGAGATAAATACGAGAGTTTCTATTTTTGAACATGAAGGAATAATGTATCATAATCATGTTCAATAGTCATTTTTTAAATGTTGAGAATGCATTTCTTATCTGGCATATCCATTCCATGTCCGTTGTCGACTAAAACTGTTTCTATTATAATAAGTTAATGAGAAACCACACTTTCCTTCCTCTTGCTTTATTTTAGTATAACTCTAATTTTTATTAATCAGAATCCTATGAATGTTTCAGCTCTCTCCCTCTCAATAATAAAGAAACTATTTATTTTATAGCAGGAAAATGGCAATGTCTGAACGTTTTCACATGGTCAAATCTTAAGCTGCAAGTATATATCTGGTCTATTATAAAGCGTAATTACAAGAAGGTTTTGAAATGTCTAGAACAAAAGCTTCCAAGCAGAGATTGGCGGTCAAGTGTGGTGGCGATGGAGCAGTGAGGCTCCCACACTGCACTTGTGCATGTTGTTTAGGGATCCCAGGATGGAATGGTGGAAGGCTGAAGGTCTACTTTGGCTTTACTCCGTTCCTTGGCCTTGACTTTGAACAACTTTTCTAAGTGTTCTGTACCTAAATCAGACTCTTCATCTGCATACAATAGATTATTACATTAATTTGACACACTGATTTCAAGTAATAAATAGTAGATGAGACACGTGACCCTCAGTGCCCATGGGGATTGGTTCTAGGCCCACCTACAATACCAAATACCAATATCTGCAGAGTCCCAGATATAAAATAGCATAGGATTTACTTAGAAGTTGTGCAGATACTCCAGTAGACTCTAAATCATCTCTAACTTACTTAAAATACCCTAATATAATGTGAATTTATGGAAATAGTTGTTATATGGTATTGTTTAGGGAATAATGACGGCATAAAAATGTACCACAAGTTCAATACAAATGCAAAATTTGTAGAAAGTATTTTTCATCAGCCGTTGTTTGAATCCAAGAATGAGTAACTCACAGATACGGAGGAACAGCTGTAGTTTGTTAAGTGAATGAATAAAACATTTGGCTATATGTCAGGTTCTCAGTAAATGACACTTATCATTCTCATTTCTTTTTATTGAGTTTTTAAATTTTGAAATCAGATTCATCAAAATGATATGCATTCACGTTATATCTAGAACCAGAAAATCCAGTGTGGAGAAAGTGATTATAGTTTAATATAAAATATTACACCAAGTTGAATGGCAGGCAAATAATTTTTTTAAAAAGGAAATAAAATAGTAATTAATTAATTATTTATTTTGCTATAGTATTTAAGGTATTCAAGTGAATTCTGAAGAAGGATACACTTTTCTGACCTTGAAATTTTGGAGGAAATTGCCATGTAGATATTTTCAAACTTTTTTTGTATTTATAATGGATATGCCAAAAGTAATATTTTTCATAGTATTACACCTTCCTTCGTAAGGCTAATGGCATAATGTTAGGTTTAAAACTATCAAAGGAATGTTGTGGGCATTTAGAATAATGTCATGGATTCTAATAACTTTCTGTTGTCTTATTGTGATATGAAAGTAAAGTTTAGAAGTTCTGTATGAAATAGGAAAGGCTTGGAAATACTCATCTTTTTAGCTATGCTTTTGATGACAGTTGTGCGGCAGGTATTCAGAATTACAATTCATACAGAAAATAAATGGAGATTTTCCATGTTTATCCAAGCATTTAAGGAGTAAAGCTGACATTTAGTAATAAAAATTGAATATCCTGGGTAGCATCTGTGGCTCAAAGGAGTAGGGCACTGGTCCCATATTGCAGAGATGGCAGGTTCAAACCCAGCCCTGGCCAAAAACTGCAAAAAAAAAATTGAATATCCTAATGGAAGGATATGCTGTTTGCTAAGTTAACTTCATTAATGCTTGATTCAGTGCCAAATTAAAAATACAAAAGTAAAAGAGCAAAAATGTATGATTTTTGTCCAAACCTTAAAGTGAGCTACAGATGAAATTACCTGGTTCAACAGAATTTTAATGTAATCTATTATTCGTATAAAAGAGTCATTAAACAGTTATTGAATACCTAGTATGTTAGATGTTGGTAATTTATGGTTAACAAAATAAATAGGCATATTACTTTCAAATTACTAATGGTCTAGAAAGAAATATCCCTGATATATAAGTCAGTGAAAACAAAATCCTTGATTCTATGGTAAGGAAGTATAGTAAGCAGAGTATATTAAAGAAAGAATACCTGAGCCAGTTAGCCGAGATAGTGTCAAAGATGCCTGTCAGGAGGGAAAAAAAATGCCTTTGTTTTTTATTAACCAAAGTTTATTTTATCATGGAAAATAATGGTTTATTATCCTCCCCTTTTTTCCTTTTTTTAAAATTTAGAGTTAATATAAGGATACTTGTGATTAGGCTGCATTGTTTTCATTTGTAAGGTAAAACATAAAATAAATTTCTATTTAAATAAATAGAAAGGAAGATTAGTCAAGGAAAGGGTGGTGGAGATTTTGTAGGAAGAGAGAACATCCTGTGCAATGGCCTGGAGACGAAATATACTATGGAAGGCACATTCCAGAAACTGGAATAAGTGTACTGTAAGTAGAGATGATGGATAAGTACGATTCAAATGCTTACACTAGTGGGTAGATTAATAAGAAAGGAAGCTGAAAAAGAAAGAAATAGGTCCTTGGCATCTGCTAAAGAGTTTGGCATTTATTCAAAAGGGAGAATCATTTGAAGGGTTTTAATCAAGGCAGTGACCTCACCTAATACACACTGGAGAAGGTGATAAGTATGTTAATAAAGAGAATGAATTGGATGGGAGGCAAAGCAAAACTTTAGACAATGAAAAGTGTGCAGATCCTCCCTCAGATTAGTTGCTGAGGGAGAAGACTTAGATTGAGTAAGGATAGAGGGAAAAGACAGGACCTGGGGTTTGACTGGTTCTGGAGAATGAGGGAGATGAAGATGGCAGGGGTGACTCATGGAATATGCTTTGCACACAGAGTTCTATAACTTCCGTCATTTTCCTCAGCAACGCATTCCACCTAAGGCACCTGAATACAAAACTGGAGAATGCCGGAGGAGAAATTTCAGGTGGAGATAATGAACTAAATTTTCAACACACTGATGTTGAAGTAATTACAACCCTTCTTAGTAGGGACATCTGGTATTCTTTTAAACAGAAATGGAACTCCCTGGCATGATCTGGTCTAAAGAAAAATTGTGAGTCATTAAGATCTAGATGATAGTAAATGACGTTACGAGGGCAGATGAGCCAAAATTGACCAGGTGTAGAATAAGGGGAAAAAAGGACTTGGAAATAACTAAGTTAAAGAAGCTTAGAGCAGGCACCTTATTGAGTGTTATTCTATTCCGTTTAATTTTTCTCACTTTGATCACGAAACTGGTTTTCTGCACAACTAAGAAAAACAGAGAATCTGTAATGTGGGGCTGGCTGAAGCAGAGCTTTCTTCAGGTGTTTTCTGGACGGGTATATTAGTGATACGCTGTTTTTGGATATTTTGCTAACAACAGTCCCTGGGATTTATACACACATTTGGTATTTGACAGCTAATTTTTATATAATTTGATTTCTGTGTGGAAAGAAATCTTTGTACACATAAATACACATAATGGCACGCGTTTAGACTGAGCAAGTAGTTACTGCGTTCCCAATGCACTGTTGGTTTTCGCACAATAGATATAATGCATTAAAATGACCATTTGAAATAAAACATTCAGTTAGAAAATATGCCACTTTGTTCCCATCAAAACTCTGTATTAGGCAATTATAATGATTTCTCTTTTATATCAAGAAGTGCTTGCCTGATTAAAATGCTTCCCTGTATTATTTTTTCTAATTCAAATAAGATGTAACCACTAAGGATATTATAGCTGAAAGATTATATGTATTTTAACAAGTCAGAAAATGTAATATTATAATGATCTAAGTATGTTTAAGTGTGTCTCTTCTAATTTTTAACATTTTTTGTTTTTTGGATTTTTTTTTGGCCAGGGTTGGGTTTGAACCAGCACCTTTAGCATATGGAGCCAGCACCCTGAGCTTGTGAGCCACAGGCACTGCCCCATCTTTTTTTATTTATAATTCCTTCTCATTTTAATTTTCTGCCACACACTTAAACAGAGGATCTTTTTTGTTGTTGTCAAGATGGAGTTTTACTATGTCACTCTTGGTAGAGTGCTGTGGCATCACAGCTCACAGCAACCTTAAACTCTTGGACTCAAGCGATTCTCTTGCCTCAGCCTCCCAAGTAGCCAGGACTACAGGCACCCACCACAATGCCTGGCTGGTTTTTTTTGTTGTTGCAGTTGTCATTGCTGTTTAGCTGGCCCAGGCTGGGTTCGAACCTGCCACCCTCAGTGCATGTGGCTGGCACCTTAACCTCTGTGCTATGGGAGCCAAGACAAGAAGATTTTTTTTTTATTTCTATTTTATTTTTTTTTGAAGTTTTTGGCCGGGGCTGGGTTTGAACCCACCACCTCCGGCATATGGGACCAGTGCTCTACCCTTTTGAGCCACAGGCACTGCCCAAGAGGTTCTTTTATTAAACTTTGAAACATGAATTCCTAGGACCTCTAAGTTATTCCAGGACTACCTGTGAGTTACAGTTTGAAATTTCATAGGTATATTTTTAACCCTCATTCTTTCCTTTGGTGAGAAAATTTCATATTTGTTCTTTAATTTACCTGAAGAAAAGGATCTACATAAAAATTTTTTAGTCTCTCTTCTTAGGGCCAGGAAAGAGAAGAAATGAACATTACAAAAAATTCATACTCCTGAGTTGAAAATCATATGGCTATAGATCTGTGATTGGATTTTCTCTGTGAGGGCCCCTGAAGCTGCCAACTTTCACTCTCTTTTAGTTATCTATTACATAACAGATAAACACCTGCTTGCTTGTTTTAATGGATGTCTAGAGCCTGATATCTCTTTTGTAATGTCAAGCCCAAATTTTTCCCTTCCCATCAACGAATTTACAAAGCAGAGTAACCCTAGAATCCTCGTGGCTTACTACCATAGTTTGTTACTCATGGAAATTCCAATTGGCAGCAAGGGTAAAAGCAGGATTCTGTCTCACAGGACCACTCAGTGATCCAAGCCTATGGAGGCTCTCCTTTTCCACATGAGAATTCAATGGTATTCCTAACCTCTCCATCAAGCCAGCAGAAAGGAGAAGAGTGGGAAACATTGATAGGTTCAGAGAGTAACTTACAGACTGCAGATATCTTAAGGACAATACACCTCAAAATACCATCATTTATACCTGAGTATAAATGTCCCCGAAGAGATGGAGGTATATTCATTGATGTCACTCAAATAAAGTATCTACCAAATGGACGATGGTCAATGAGATCAATGCTGTGTTAATGAGATCAATTTTCATTGATCTCATAAATTTTTCATAATTAACTAAATTTAAGATTTTTGCCTTTAAACCTTATTTCAAAATAGGTTTAGGTGTGAAAACCTTCATTAAATGATAAGAGAAAAAGTTTTAGCACTAAAACAAAATAATGATGATTATAAACTGAGGCCAAACACATAAGACTGAGATGCTGCTTAGCCATCTCAGAATATTTTAGCATATTACTTTAAGAAATAATTTAATGCACATTCTATACCAGGTTTGTTTTGCAGGCATGCATGTGCAAACACACACACATACACATAAAACAATATTTAAGTAAAATTAAAGAAGCTTATTCAATTTAGTCCTAAAATAGATGTATCTAATTAGTGCCCCCCAAAATCCTTTCAGTAAATTTGAAATATAATGATTTTTATGTCCTTTATGTGACTTGAATGTTATTGTGTCATTTATTTGTCTCCTCAGGATATGAAAAATTATTAGTTTAATTATTGTGTGAGGAAGAATAGTTAATAATTTTTCTAACCCTTTTCTAACCCAAGTTGCTACATATTTGCAGTCGCAAGTTTTCCTGTCTGCAGTAACTAATCTCTTTGCATTGTTCTTTTATGTGTCATTTCTGCATGCACAGTACCAAGGGGAAAATAACAGCCTAAACATTTTTATGTGGATATAAAGTCTTCAATATATTTTAGGGGGAAAAAAAGGTATAACAAAGCAGTGTGGAGTGGAAAAACTGAAGTCATGAAATTACATTTTACTTTCAAATTTGAATTTGTTTGCTGATGAAAAGTTTGATAGTGTCAGACAGTGCCATATTTTAACTTCTAGCAATTTAGAGCGCCCTGGCCTCAGGCTTCAATTACTGATATCATTTTCTCCCCTTTGCTTACTTTCCAGATCGGTTCGCTATGTTAGCAAACAATAATCTGCAGATTCTCAACATCAATAAAAGTGATGAAGGCATATACAGGTGTGAAGGAAGAGTGGAAGCCAGGGGAGAAATTGACTTTCGTGATATCATTGTTATCGTTAATGGTAAGCAGCAAATCATTTGCATACACAGTATGTTTCATTTTATGTTTCATTTTATCAACATGATTATTAAATGAGCAGCCATGTACACTCAAAACACAAGTTCCCTGAATGACTTCTTCAATACCTGGACCAAATCTCTCCACTTCAGTTCTGGCAATCTGTTCCTTTGTATTATCCCTCAAGGCAAGATCCATGACTTCTGACTTATTGTACCTTGTTATCTTCACAGCACTTTTTAAAGAGTCTAGAAGGGAGTAATTTCCTTTTTAGTATATTCGTAGATGTTCAAAATTTAATAAGTGTAATAAGGTATCACACTAAATTCTACTTTCAAATTATATGAATTACTTGTTATACCAATCATTTGATAACCTTTGCATTTTTCTCAGATTTAATATTCAAGATCATTTTCCATTATTAATGGACTTTAAACCAGGTTTTTGAAATCATGATGCCTCTCTTCAGCCAAACTTCTCCTACTATACATTCTGCTTGTGGTAACATGGCATTCTATAAAACGGAAAGATACTAAAGTTACACTAGATGTCTACTGGGAAGTTATTAGGCTGCCCAGATGTACCCATTGTATTTTTTAACATATGTTAAGTGCAGTCTATTTTCTCTATCACTGTGTCTTCCGTGAGAGTGTTGTTTTTCTAAATTTTTACTTGAATTGTTACAACTTGGTTGTAACTTGGTTGTAACAATTAATCCATTCTTAATCTCACAATTGTTACAACTTGTTACAACTTGTAACAATCTCATTCTTTTTTTTTTTTTTTT